>NW_027554095.1:0-117295 GCF_045843805.1 Urocitellus parryii | reverse complement strand
GTTCAATGATCCCTCCTCCCTGGAGCCTTCCACATGCCCATCTTCCACATTCACAGAGCAATGCTTGGCCATTCTCAAGACCAGGAGACCATGATGCTCATCACCAGGAAGTCAATAAGGAACATGAAGAGAGCAGCATGGATTGCAGAAGGTGGCACATCAAGGATCTTCAGCTCTGCTGCTAGAACACAAGAGCTTAACTTCAGTATTGACTTTTTGCCAACTACCAAGTACGATAGCAGTGTCAAGCCCAATATGCAGATATGCAAGTAGTAGGTGACACCCCGCATCCATTCACAAAAGTGGGCAACATCTGCATCAGAACAAGGAAGTATCTTACCCTTACTCATAAAAATCATCAGAAACAAAATAAAATGGATGCAAGACTTCTCATTTCACTATTAGGTAGCTGTTGGAATTCCCTATTAAATAATACCTCCTCCAAAATAAAAAGTATCTCAGACATGTGTCAACTATTCAATGGATGACATTTTAAAAACTATGGACTTTACTTAATATTTATGTATGCTATATCCCTGCCTAAGGCTCTATGAGAAAGGAGCACATAGAATTGGATCTTTGAAAATCTCACATTTGCTGATAAATATTACTGCTGATCTCAGGCATGGCGAAGTGAAAAGTGGGACTTTGGATATTCCAAGAATGCTATGTTGTGGGATTGGTGTCCCTGATTCATACATAGCATATGGTTTCTATGAAATCCAGTGAGGGAGCAGGAGTAACGAAGCTGATTGCACAGATGACCTCAGGGAATACTGACAGATAGGCCAAATGAAAAATATGTTCCAGCTAACCATTGGTATTTGGGCTTCTGATCCCAGTCCTGTTTTTAAAAAAGGTGCAGACAGGCAGTGTTCATTAAAAACTGTCTACCATGTAAAAGTGGGTAATTTAAATGGCAATCTAGTTACACATCTGATAGAATGGTCTGGCAACATATGAATTTCATTCTAACAACAACAACAACAACAAAACATAGAAAATGAGACATAAAGATAAAACCTTGTCTTCACCAGGATGCCTAAAAATAGGTTTTATTTGGCTCATGCAAATAAATATCTTTCAATAGAATTTCTGATTTCCGAATGAATCCATTCAACTTCATACTGCACAGATCACAAGGTTTTCTTCACAGAATATTCTCTTCTTCTTCTTAAAGCCTCACATAGAAAATGTCTCACAGGACATAGGAGGGGAATGACCCAAAGGATGAGAGAATGGCTGGAACCGTTCTCAAATGTGCCCATGTAGCCTAAAGTTTGAAGGCATCTAATTGTACTCTAAAACAAGTATGAACCTATTTGATCCATTATTAATAAATATCACCACTTTACCACTTGAACCAAATCACAGAAAAATTGGAAACAGATGATCATTTGCTTTGATACCTTTACTTCTGTTTCATTACTCAGAGTCGATCAACTCTATACTTCAAGTGACACAGATTTATTACAGAATGCCTAAGATCCTAAGGATCTATTTTAGCTCAGCCCATGGTATTGCTTCATTATTTTATTATTTTGTAAGTAATAAAATATAACTTCATGTTGGATGATATATTCAAGCCATGAATATATCATCCAACATTGTTCTTCCCAAAATATTAGCCCAATTTCTGCGCGTGCTCACTTACTGTTTAGGAATTTTACTAATTGTCTGAAGGTTCTAGAGGACCTGTTAGACTCCTAATGGACAAACCATACAACATACTCCAGAGAACGGACGAGTGCCATAAGAAGAAAATAAGGTCAGCCTACAGCAATGGGCAGCTGCCTGCCCTCGGCTGGGAGGAGCCCTGGCCATGGCACCAGGGCTGCTGGGCAGCAGAAGCCTCCACAGCCCTGCAGGGAGCCTGGAGCACAGCTCTGCCTAACCATGCTCAGCCCTGGACAGATGCACATGAGTTCCCATCACAGGCTCGAGTGTGACAGTCCCAGGTGCATGCCTGTCATGCCAGCCACCAGGGAGGCTGAGGCAAGAGGAACGTTTGAGGTCAGCCTTGGCAACTTAGACCCCGAGGCAAAGGGGAAATACTTTTACAGGGGTCTCTGAGGGTGTAGCTCAGGTAGGTCACTTGCCTCACAGGCTCAAGGCCCTGGGTTCAATCCCCAGAACCCACGTACACACAAAAAGTGAACTTGGAATATTGTTTAAAATGATGGATCAGGTACACACAAGGACTTCAATATGACCTCTCAGAGGAGCTCAATTTGAGATCAGACTGAACAAAAGACCACCTGGACCATTGACTCAGTGTCTGAAACCCTCTGTGAGCATGGGAAGCACTGCTGGCAAGACACCAGAGGGCCAAAGCACTTGTGCCCCCTGCAGGGGTGTCTCTTGTCTACCGCCAAAGACTGTTCCCCTCCTGGGGCAGCTGAGAGCAAGCTGGGCCTTGGAGCAAGGACTAGTGCTTTAGATATAGACTATGCAAGCAAGGGGCAATGTCTTTAATAAAACTAAAATTAAAAAGTCACATTGAAAAAATTTTAAAAAGAAGAAAATAAGGTCAAGTAGAGGAAGCCCATTTTCACAGGAAAAAATCCCCCAGTGAAAAGCATCAGAATAGATACCAAGAAAAATACCAACAAAAACAGTGTGCTCCCACTATGTATCTACTCAACATGCAAAAGTTAGAAAGCTAGATAATACAATCCTGGCCACAGGTAGAGCTATGCAGAAGAGCCACCTGGCAGTGCTTAGTCAAAGAAGTAAACATGCACACTTTGACCTAGAAATTCCACCTGTGTGTAAACCAGGCGGTGCTTAAGCAGTTTCACAAGGGGACATGCACAGGGAAATTTATCCACAGGTTCTTATAGAGTTGTCTGTGCTTACAGGGAGTTGATGGTTGTCAAGATGCCCACAGCTGCGAAAGTCAAAAGCTAAAAAAATAATAGATGCCAACCTGGATATATTAATAATCCCGTATCTATGATCACCTTCATAAGGTAGCTTCCCAACTTCTGTGTGGAAGTGTGTTTCTCCTTGGCCCTTACACTGTTGTGGAGACCACTAGGAGTTCAGCTTTGTGCAGGATCATCTGACCTGGACTTTTTGCAAGACCTGTACAGCCCTCACACATGCTCAGATGCTACAGGACTTTTCAGACCAGTCCAGACAACATTAGGCATCCATTCATTGTCTGCACTCTACAGATTCCTAGATGCACGACATTCATTACCATCAAATGCAGAATTTTCATCAAAAACTAATATATATATATCATTCCAATCTGAATCAAGAAAATCGGAAATATCCCCAAATCCAAAGAGTGGATCCCCATTGTGATGCTACAAGTTGAAAATTCCACAGCTGACCTCATGGGATGGTTCACAGTCAAAAGACAGCTGCATGAAAAATATTACATGACCTTCCTGCTATGTGAAAAGTGGCATGTGAAGTACACATGCATGTCTTCCTCAGACATGGGTTCATTTGCAAGACACCTTGTGCAATTGAAAATACTCCAAAAGGGGAGAAATCAGAACCATGTCTCCAAAGTATTTCAGCAGAGACCAACTCCATCTGTCTATCTATCTCTCAGTGAGTGTGTGTGCTCTTGTGTGTGTTTGTGTGTCTTTGTTTGTGTTTGTACCATCATAGCTGATACTTCATTGCCCCCATTGGAAAACTGACTCAGATAATGCCATCTGCCAAACTCCTAAAAACCAAAGTTCTTGCTGATAGAATGAAACATTCCTTCCTGTTGGTTTGGATGTGTCCTTTAGGAATCACTGCTACATTTAGTATACTCAAATCATCACAGTAGATCAGGTAACAAAAACATATATATTTTAAAATAATAATATATTAATGGAAACAACAAATACAGGATAGAGTAACAACTGTGTTACTAAACAAGGTCAAGGACAATGGCAAACTATAGATTCAAACTTTGAAGAAAATAGTAATCAATGTAAATATTCCTGGGCTGCCTCAGCCCCGCCCAGGCACACAGCAGCAGAATGGTTTTGCAAGCATCCTCAGGAGGGCTGGAGCCTTCTTTCCAGGACGAGAGGGAGGTTGAGGCTGGATCCACCCATCATTCTTTTGGGAGAGGCTCCTTTTCCTCAGCACAAAGTTGGATTTTTTGTGAGGATTCTTGGCATAAAATACGTTGGCCTCTGCTGGAATCCTCAGCTCTGGGGAGAGAGGGGTGTACAAAAAGAAGGTGGCACTCAGGAGGTGCTCCCTAGGACACGCCAACATCTGAGAGCCTGTGCCAGAAAAGGCCAGAGCCACACACCTGAGAGCTCTCCAATTCAGCACCAATACCAACAAAGACAGCCTCCACAGTCCTCCCTGAGGAAGAACTAGGCAGAGCACTTCAACAGACCTAATGTCTGTTCCTACCAAAGGCTTTGGACTCCAGAACATCTCAGGTCCTCTTGCATCTGCCAAAGCACACCACTAGGGTTTGCATCTGAAATCTCCCACAAAAGGCTCCTGTGCCGAAGATTCAGTCCCCACATGAGCCATCTTCATAGGTGGGTTTGGAGGGAAGCATTGGATGGTGAGTGCTCTGATGTCAACATGAAATTCTCATTCAAGATGAATACACTACTGGGGGGTGGGAGGGACTGGAAGAAAGGTTGAGCATGGTTGGAGGAAGACCTAAACAGGGTTGTGCCCTGGGCAACAGTACCTTGTTCCTGTTGGCTCCACTGAATCCTCATTCTCCAAGTAGAGGTCCTCCCTCTCCATCTTTCTCTCTCTCCCTCTCTGCCAGCCTCGTTCTCTCTCTCCCAGTCTATGCCTTTGTGGCAAGGGCTGAGGAGCTCTCCACTGCCACACACTAGAGCTTTATGGACAGCCTCAGTGCACAACCAAAGAGAAAGCTATGAAACCCAGAGAAAAGGCCTAGGATTCCTCCTCTGAGTTATTTTCCTCAAGTATGGCCACAGTGAGGACAGGCTGACCAGCACGGATACCACGTTAGAGCCATGCTTCTGCATTGGTGGAGCCCGCCTCCATGTGAACCAGGCTTCTGAGAATGGAGGCCACATTCCAAATACTGCCCTACTGAGAACAATGGTTCCAAAGACCAGCAAAGGGACTGCTTCCCTCCAACATGGTGTATGGCCCAGTGGTGCCATGACCCCGAGTGGGGGAATACAACAGCCGCTTCTCCTTCCTCTGAACATGTGTTTCCTGTCGCCCTCCTCTAACCTAGAGCCTGTTCTCCATCCCTTCTGGGTTGGATGTGGAGATCTCTGCTATGAATTTCTTAGGCTACCAAGGCCCCAGGCAGACTTCCTCTTCCATAGACTCTACTAACCTAACAGTAGGTTAAGATAGGAGACAAGTGATCCTAGAACTCATAGGGATGGTGGTCTTCAGGGTACATAGGCTGGGATAATGGCTGCTGTGGTGTTTGGCTCACAAAAACCAACCAACCAACCAACCAACAAAAAAGCGCTGGCATTATTATCAGATGAGCTCTGTGGCTAAGTGCTCAGGAAGCCCTCATCTGACTTTAGTTAGGGATCACAACCTGGCTATTGTGATCACTCCTTGCCTAGTGGACTCAGGTGCGTAAGACCATGGAATTTATGCAAAAACAGATGATTCAGGCTGTCTCCCAGGCTGTGTTTTCTTCCCAATTTCATCCTGTTACTGCTTGCTAGAATCCTGGCAATGCTCTGCCCAGGCAGTGGTTTTTTGGTCACACAGAAGGCTTTCAATAGTACTGCTTCAGTCCACAAAATGCCAGTTCCCTCTTTAGCCCATGCATTCCCATGTTCCTTTGAAACCACTCCTATCCCAGACCATGAAAACATACTGCTCCTGGAGAGAGGCTTTCCTCCTCACTCCTCAAAGATGTCAGCTTTGGATGCCTGTTCATGTCCAGGGGAGGGCACCTGGTGGGGAGCCGCAATATCCACTGGGGTATACTATTGGACCTCAAGACCTTCCACCAGCAGAAGTGCAGTTGGCTTTGTGCACGAACCCAACACACCTGTTGGAGTGTTCTTGGGGGTCAGAGACTACTCTTTGTTGCTAAGAGTTGACCTGAGTCCACATCCTGACCCTTGCTCTCTGCTATCTGATTGTCTCACTTACTCTGACGGCGAGAGATGATTTGGCCCAGCTCATAATCCTCTGGATTCTCCTCAGTAAGGAAGTGTAGGTCGAGGGCGCTGCGGATGACAACAGGAGCCCTATCCTGGCAGGTCACCTGGAGCAGCATGGGAGACAGGCCTTCAGGAAATGGGCCTTGAAGTGACTACTCAAGGACAGTGGGCAGGGGCATTCTGGAGGCACCTCCGCTCTAAATACAAGTGCAACATCCATGACCCTACTACCTGAGGCTGACCTCCTGCTCATCGTGTGGGCTCTTCCCACAGGCTACTAGCCCAATCCTTGTACATAGGACTTCCTGGGCCTGCCATTGCTCTTTGTGGAGCTGCACTCCTCTCGGAGTGAAAGGACCCCACTACCTGCATACAGATGCAATCTCATCCCACAAGTTGGGAGGAATGGGACAATAGCCTCCAAGATCCCAGGTATGCCCGAGGATGCAGGCGGCATTGGGAATGGCCTAGGCACAAAACCTAGAGGCTTTGGTCTGGATTGCCAGGGCCAAAAACAGACCCAGGAACATGACCACACACAGGAGTGCTGAAAGATAGCCACGAGAGCTCCTGGCCTCCAGAGGCTCAGTGCTGGCTGGGATGTAGGAGGGCACCTCATCCGGCAAGGGTGGTCATTGGGTTACCTGGACATTTAGTGTGCTTGCTCCACATCCATATCGACTCTGCAGAGAGACTCTCTCAGCTCCTTGTTCAAGGAACACGGAGAACCTCACACTGCTGTCCTCCTCCATAGACGTCAGCATCCCATACAAGGGAACCTGCAACCTAGTTCCTGTCCTATTCTCATCTGTCACCCATACCTGTCCCTGCCCTTCTGGACTGCATGCTGCCACCTGACACACAGACTCCCTCAGACATGGCAGTGGACAAGCTGCTGCACTCGCTCATCTCAGCTCCAGCCCTTCACACTGACCTCTCCCTTCTTGATTCCCATCTATCCTCCTGATCATCCAGAAGCTCCAAATTCAAGAGGGCATGAGTAGTCCATGGTATTGGACCAGTGTCTGCTCCCCACCCAGGTGTAAGCACCACGGGACACCCCTGCTCCCAGGCTTACCAGAACACTCTTGGCCATCTCTGGACTTTGTGTTTCTAAGTGGACACGAATTAAGCAGGTGTCTCCCACCTGCTTGTGGGAAAGCGGCCTGGAGGACTTGCAGGTTGATTCTGAGAACTGTGGGGGATGGAACATCAGCAAACCCAGAAACAGAAAGCCACCCCAGACTGTCAGTTGGCTCTATGGGCTTCCAGCAAATATGTCCAGGTGCTGAGGCTTCTTATTTCCTCAGGTCGGAGTGGAATGGCAGCACATGCACAGCTTGAATAAGGTAGGTGTTTACCTCCTTTCCCTTGACCTGGGGGCGTTTCCTCACGATGAAATATTGTATTCCCAGATTCATGGACAGACACACGAGTGAGTGGTCAGAGATCTTGATTTCTGCAGAGCGAAGTGGAGAGAATTGTTAGGTGGCACTCAAGGATTATGCCACAAAACACCCACAACCCCTGAGAGTCTCCGCCAGGCCCATCACACTTTGGTATTTTGGGGCCAAGGCCCACTTTCTCTTGGCTGTCAGTTATCCTGAGCCCACTGTGGATCATGTCTCCCCACTGTCTGATTGTCCTACTTACTCTCATCCTCAGACATCATATACAGCAGCTCAAAGTTGTCCACATCCTCATGCTGCAACAAATTTTGGTCCAAGGCCCTGCGGATGAGGCTTGTCACCATCTCCTGAAAGGTCACCTGGATCAGGGTGGGACAAATGTCATCAGAGAATGGCTTTTAGAAGAGCTACCCAGAAGACTGTGGTCAAACATTCAGGAGAAATCTCAGCTACATATACAAGGGCACAATCTTGTTATCCTGCTACCTGAGTGTGTCCTCCATATACCACCTGGGTTCTTGCAATGTGCTACTAGAACAATCCTGGTACAAATATCTGCCTGTACCTGCCATCTCCCCTCCCCCTGGGGAGCCACATTCCACTCATGTCAAAGGACCAAACTGCCTATGCACAGACACACTCTCATCTCACTGAGATGAGAGCAATGGGCCAGGGATCTGCGCACCAAGTGTGATCTGGGATGCAGGCTGCCTTTGTGGGTGGAAGAGGCAGATGCACTGAAAATTTGGGTCCTGACTGCCACGACACAAAACAGACTCAGATACAAGAGTGTGCACTTGAGTGCTTCATGATAGCTTTGAGAGGCCCTGGCCTCTGGAAGCTCGGTGCGGGTCTGGTTGTAATGATGTACTTGACTCAGCACTGGCAGTCACTGAACATGTCTCCTCTGCAGCTGGACACCTGCAGCATTAGCGTGTCTACTGCACATCCATAGAAATTCTGCCAAGAACCCCTTTAGCTCCGTATTTACATACATGCAAAGCCTAACATTCCGAAGCTTTGGCATGACCCCCCAGGTGATCCCGACCCCAAATTCCTACACCTAGTCATGCTAAGGAGGTTCTCTTCCCTGCCACCAGGAACACATCCCCTCCTACACATGTGACAAGTCACTGCCACCTCCTCTGCTCCAACTTCACTCATTGAGAATACCAAGTTCTAGGCACTGCAGCCTGCACCCTGGACATATCTCTGCCTTCATCTGTCCACAGCACTTCCGTCTGCACTTCTGGCCTGCAAAACCCACAATACACAGGCCCACTCACCACGGAAGCTGGGCATGCTGATGCTCTCCCTCCTCAGGTCAAGCCCTTAAGACGGACCTCTCTCTTCTTTATTTCCCACCATAGCCCTGGGGTTGGCTGTGTCTCCTGCCTTCCACTGTGTGGACACCCAGGAGGCAGCCCTGCTGTCGGGCTTACCGGGATGCGCTTTGTCTCCCTCAGGCTCTGTCCCTCTAGGAGGACGTGAACAACGCGGCTGTCTTCCACCTGCTCGCTCGAGTGAAGCAGTGAGGAGCTGCTACTGGTGACTTTTCTCATGCAGCACTCATTGCTTTGGGTGGCCTGGGGCAATGATCCTGCAGCCACTGCAGAGCTGC
This sequence comes from Urocitellus parryii, assembly GCF_045843805.1. Classification (NCBI taxonomy): domain Eukaryota; kingdom Metazoa; phylum Chordata; class Mammalia; order Rodentia; family Sciuridae; genus Urocitellus; species Urocitellus parryii. Next base: position 108,167 of record NW_027554095.1, on the reverse strand, counting down.
TGCTCACAGCTGCTGGGGTCCTGGATGCCACTGCCACAGAAGGTTCCAAGAACTGTGGGGGATGACAACATCAGCAAAGCCCAGCAACTGCACCCCACCCAGCCTGGCAGTTGGCTCTGGTGGGCATTCTACAACATCCATCCAGAACCTGAGGTTCTTGTCCCCTTGGAGGATGTGGAGTGGCACCAGGAGTAAAGACTGAAGAAGGTGGCTGTTTACCTCCTTTGGTTTGACCTTCAACGACTTGCTGGCATCTGTTTCTCGAAGAAGAAAGTCGTAATGCACTCCTCCAATCAGGCCGTGATAGACTTTCGCATCAGCAGGGACCCTCAGCTCTGGAAAGGCAGGGGCAGAGGCGTGGTAGGTGACACTCAAGGAATACACTACCCAACATCCCCCACAACTGAGAGCCTCTGCCAGCTCAGGTCTCACACACAGACCTGAGAGCCCCCGAATCCAGCTTCTGTTCCACCAAAGACTCCCCACTGATTAATCCCTGAGGACCCTCTATGCACAGGAGGTCCACTACAGGAACACCTTTCAAGGAAATAGCCCCTTGTACCCCAGTACCTCTTAGTTCACGTTGGACCCATCAAAGAGAAACAGCTAGACTTTGTATCTGGATTGGTCCCCAAAGACTCATGTGTTGAAGGTTTTCTCCCCACTGCAGCAATGATCACAGGTGGGTTTGGGGAAAAGCACTTGATGGTGGGTGCCTCCACCTTGACAGTGGACTCATCTACTCATACAGGGCTACACTAATTGGAGGGGTATGGTTTGGAGGTGTGTTGAGGTACTTAGGTACTCACCCCGGTCCGCCTGGCTCTCAGGCTCTGCCTGGCTTGATCTGCCATCTTCAACCTGGGCCAGCAGGTGGTGTGCTTGGTGCTCCAGGTTAAAGCCACTCAGGAGGAGCCACATGTACGGCAGCAGCTGCTGCAGACTCAGAGAGCCTGGAGGCTGATGGGAAGCCTCGGAGTAGAAGTTCACCCAGGTCCCCAGGAAGGAAGATGAGGCACTGTGGGGAGGCAGGTGTGGAGTCAGCAAAACCCTGGCCTTGCCTTCGCCACGGCCTCCAGAGCAAACCTCTGACCCTACCCTCCTGAACCGTCCCTGGTTCTGAACACACCAGTCCACCTCAGGCAAGACACAGTGGCTGTACAGGCAGGGTCAGGACAGGTCGCTACAGGCAAAGAACCTTCAACGAAGGAGCGCTAGATCCATGGTTTGACCAGCTCTCCCCTCCTCTGGGCAGGCCTGACACTCTTCTTCCTCTTGGCTACATGCTCTCCAACCTGGAATGCACCTTCTGGGAGTGTCTGTCCTCCTGCCCACTCTTCTCGGGGCTCAAGAGACACCTCCTCCCCTGGCGTGGGCTGCAATGCTACCTCATTCTCTGTGAGCTCTCACTGAGTTCCCCTGAGTAGCGGTGGACCTCTCTTTTCCCATGAGTGCAGACCACATCTCTGTGGCCCTGGGGGAGGACAGGGAGGTGTGGTGTGGGGGGATCCATTATCCCAGGGCCTTCCCCAGAGGACCCTGACTCCACCTACAACTCCCCGCCTTACCCCTCCTACTGTTGAAGCCCCACACCTTACACTGCAGGCAGAAAACTGAATTGGGCAGAGCAGTCTTTCCTCAGCCTTCCCAAGTCAAATCACCTTGCAGGTCCCTATTCTGGAAACAGGAGCCCACCCTCTTGACCCCAAGCCCATTCCATGTTGAAGTTGGTCCAAGGGTCCACCATAGTCACTGAAGAGGACAACGTGCAGTTATGCCTCATGGAGTCAGGGATGCAGTCCCATGGAGGATATGTACTCATGGCACCTGCGGTTTAGGCTGACCCCATGAAAAGGGACACAATGGCAATCATTTGCACCCCATTTTTCACTGAATTATGAAACGTGACTGGAAACGTGTCTTCACACAGTGGGTGCTTTCTCCATGTTCACCAGTGAATGAGCCCAAACTGCTGATTCCCACATATCTCTGGGTGTGGGAGCTGCCATGTCCAAAGCCCCTGTCCAGCTATGTCCCAGCTAGGACGCTCTGTCCCACTATGGAAACTAACATGTCTTTATTAACCCAAAAGTGCTTTTCCCAAGGCCCGAGTTTTGAGACGCCTCTGGCACAGATCTACGTTCTTCACAAAGCCAACATCACACCAGAAAGACCACCTGGCCTCACTGAGTCCACCTGGGAATGAGCTCAGTGCACACCATTGAGCTGTGGTGCCCAGTGTGTGGGGACTGCTCCATGGACCTCTGTGGATCAGCTGGAGTCAGGATGGTTTCTCTGCCTGAGAGGGGAAGTTCACTGCCCTTGCAAGGCTGTGGCAGGCACCTCCAGGACTCCTCCCATTCGGGGCTGACATTCCACTATGAGTGTGGTCCTCTATCTCATTAGGTATCACAAACCTTTGGGTCCCTGAGAGGCACATGGCAGCCCCAAGACAGAGGCATGAGGGGGCTACACACTTGGGCTTGGTGGTCTGGTGCTTACCTTGGGAACAAGAGATCCAGCACCTGCTGGGTGGGGATGAAATCCCAGGAGATTAACCCCATGTGGCTGCTGAACTGTAGGTTCCTCCCACAAATGACAGGCAGGAGCTCATTCCTAAGCTGGTCCTGCCTGTAAGGTTCAAGGCTCTGAACCCTGAAGGGCTCCTCCGTGTTCTGATCATTTTCACCCTGGGTTGGGACCAAGAATGGTGGGTTCAAAATGGAAATGGTGACAAACAGAAAAATGACTTGTGCCAATACACTAGAGTCAAAGCACAATGGGACAGTTCCCATCAGTACAAACACACACACACACACACACACACACACACACACACACACAGAGTCAGAATAGGAGTCCTGGGCCATTCATCAGGGATCAGACTAGAGGGCCTGCTGGGCTCACCTGCCCTGTGCTACTCACTGTTACTCTTGAGCTCCTCTGTGACAATCGCCAGAGGCTCTGGCGTCTAAGATGAAGCCTCACCCAGTGTATCCACAAAAGGGCTAGTTGGCCCCCCTGAGATTCCTGGGAGCCTGAGGCTCGGCATTGTCTGCAACCACAGGAGAACATCCTTCTCCCTCCAGTGGCTCCAACCAAGTGAGCTCGGATGGCTTGGTCAGTGAAGTGGGTGCCTGGATACCAGGGTTCCATGTTCTGTTGGATCCATTGTCAAGGCAATGATGTCATTTCCTGTGCCCATACCTGAGCCTCTTTTCACATAAGACCACTTTCAAAAGCCCTATGGGCTGCTGATTTCTCCTCCATGCCTACCCATCTCAGGTGCGCAGGTGTTCACCAACAACTACCCAAACATCCCCACCAGCATCTGCCCTGCTTGGTGCCACTAGAGTTCCAGCTTGGAGCCTTCAAAAATGCATTCACAACCAGTCCTTCCCTCTCAGCAGCTTTTGGACCCTGGTCCCATCATTGTGCAACTCATGGTGTGCCCAGTCTTTTCTGGAAAGTAGGGTAGCATCTAATCTCTAGGGTTTATTGTGTCTATTGGCCCCTAACACCCTCTATTCTCTCTGAAACCAGAGATGGGACTCACAGGTGGCTAAAGCACAAATGTACAGATGGGACAATCACAAGAAGGGGAGAGACAAAGAATGCACCCTAACTCAATCAGGCCTGTGTCCCACACAGGGACATGGCCAATGTCCGTCCCATCGTGGCTGCAGTTCCCTCTCTACACCATGGCAAGTTGGAGGGGACTGAGATGCAGAGGCTGCTCCCCTCTGCCATACAACTTCCCAAGGCTTCTCCTAAGATTTCAAAAGGGCCAAGTGTGTCTAGTGTTGGGGTCTCACAGAGACTCCGAGGTACCACAGCATCCTGCTGCCCAGAACCGGTTCACCCCTCACCTCAAGGGGGCTCAGCCTCTGGATTCATGGGAATTGAAGTGGGTACAGGTGATGGGATATCACCTCCAAGACTGAGTTATGCCAAGTCCATGACCCCTGTCTGCATCCCTGTCTCCAGCACCACTCCCCCCTCTCTCTTTCCTCCTCAGAGCAAACAAATCCATTTAGCAAGTGTGTCCTGTGATAAAGACATGACGGTCACCCATCCTCTCATTACAAAAACACTGAGGCTCAGCCAACATGGATCCTACCAGGAACACAGGCATAAACTCAGAGTCCGATCCTCCCAGCCGAGCCTCGGTGGAGCCTGGACTCCCAGCCTCCTGAGTCAAGGAAACAGAGGTGCCTAGCCGAGCCACCTTGGATGCAGCCGCACACAAACTGAACTCATCAATGCCCCTTGCTCTCAGTTGTGAGTAAGAGGGGAGGGTGTTTCACAACCCTGGACATCCAGTGCAGTCTCCAGGCTTTGGGGTGTGCCCTGGCCTCTCTCTATCTGCCCAGGCCCTCCAACCCACACTGGCCTCTTACCCAACCTCCTCCTAGGGCCAAACTCAATCCTGCCTCTCAATTTCTGCTGCCTTCCCCAACACACTGCTCCCCAAAATGAGCAGGGCTGGCTCTCGGTTATCATGCTGGTGCCAGCAGCAATGCCACCCCACTGACAGAATTCTGAGTCCCAACCTAGGCACTCCAGCTGTCTTTGCCACACCTGGCCTGTTTGGGCTCTGGCTCTTGCTCTTTTCTTTCACGTGCATGTGTTTTGAGGTTTTGAGTTTCTCCCACTGCAGAACTGCAGCTGTGGCAGGGTAGAGCTCATGAGGGTGACACTCTGAGCCACATCCAATCCCATCAGGACTGTTAACTGGGGTGATGCTGGAACACAGTGATGAGTGAACACATGGGAGGTGGTTGGACCCACCTTGCCTCTGAGTGGTTTCCTTTCAGGACAGGAATGTAGGGATGGGAGCCCCTGGCGCGGGATGCTTTGCACAAGGCGTGACCACGGGCTCTTTCCTGGCAAAAATGGCTCCACTCAGCATGGAGAGCACTGTCATTCCTGGTGGCTAACAACAGCCCTGGACCCCAGAAAGGAACCCACACTCAAGATTAACGTCTGAGTGTGCGTGTCCTTGAGGAAATGAGGTCTCCTGATCCCAGGTGCAAAGGGGTAAGTCCTCTAACTCCAGGGGCCATGAAGGGACATCTGAGTTTCCCTCGTCCTTCTTTCCCTCTCTGAACCCAGGGTGTCCTCACACTAACCACAGTTAGGACCCTGGCCTCATTCCCCAGTGAGGATCATTAGGCTCCATAAAGGACAGTCTCTAAGATGCTCAGTGGACCAACACCCTCTGCACAACCCATAACCCTATTCACCCAAGAGGCAAGAGGATTTCTATTCAGGAAAACCAGGACAGGGAGAGCCTTTCTCAAGGACACAAGGACATTAGTGAGTGAGGGAGTGATTAATGGATGGAGAACTATTTCCAACACCAACTTCCAGGAGCATATATGGCCCCCTGGAGAATTCTGCAGTGTGTTGGTGATTAAGGAGAACGTGTGAATCCAGGGGTCACTAGGTCCTCTCAGCCATAAGGAGGGAAACTGCCATAAAGGAACTAGGACAAGGGTGCGAGGAATGCTCACTGGGGGGAGATCGGAAGGAAGGAAAGTGTACTCATTAGAAAAGTGTCGCCTGAAAATTCTTAAGCCAGCCAAAAGTCGTGCGAACTTGTGTGGGAAAAGAGTCTTTGCACAGTGATGAAGCTAAGAGCTCACATGATGGAACACAGCATCAACTGGGACCAAATCCAATATCTGATATTCTTGTAGGAAGAGGAGAGTCTGGACCCAGATACCAGGGAGACTTGGGGATACCAGCTATGTGAGGTTGGAGCCAGGGCGGGATGCCCATATGGGAACCACAGATCGTGGGCAGCAATAGGAGAGTGGGCAAGGGCTGGGAGAGTTGGGGGGACAGTCCCCTAGGAACCTGTGAGGTGTTTTGGCAGTGAGACCGCCCAACACCTTGTGTGTTGAGCCCCTGGAGCTTGAGGGAAGGCCCTTCCTCTGTTGTTGGCCACCCAGTTGACAGAGTTTGGTTGTAGCAGGCCTAGGACCCAGCCGAAGGTCTGAGCATGTTGGCCATGCAGGGTGGATCTGGACCGCAGACACACTCTGATGACTGTAGGGTTTCAGCCATGCATCAACACAAGCACCAAGTCAGGCCAGGTGGGGAAAGGGCTAGGAACACACTCTGGGGGCTGGTGCCTATATTACTGGGAGCACTTCTGACCCCAATTCCCTGATCTGCTGCCAACACAAGCTACAGAGGAGGGTGGAGGGACACAGAGCATGGATCTTCCCCACTCAGTGGGCCCAGGCATGTACCATGGCCAGCAGCCTCGTGCCTTGCCCGGTGAGTCCTGAAGCGGCCCCCTCTTCCCATCCTGAGAGCTCTTCCCTTCCTCATGTGCTACTACCTTCCCACTGTCTCTGGAAATATCTACTTGCTGTGGTCCTCAGGCAGTTTATGATTTAAGTTAAAAAAAAAAAAAAACAGGTCTTGGTGCTCAAAAATATTTGATTTGCCCATCCTCATCCCCCAACCCCAATATTTTCATTATTTCCTCAACATATGAAATTTTACTAACAAAAAGTTAATTTTGAATTATACAAAGTTGATTCAAATAACATTGGTATACATAATCAATCACTGTACTTTCAATGTTTGTTCTCCTTTCCTGTTAGAAACTGCTCGGAAAAAAGAGAACAGAGGGGGCTGGGGATGTGGCTCAAGTGGTAACGTGTTCGACTGGCATGCGCGAGTCAGTGGGTTCGATCCTCAGCACCATATAAAATAAAATAAAGATATGTCCACTGAAAACTGAAAAAAAAAAAAAAACAAACAGAACAGAGGACAGACTCATGGAAGTACTTGAACTGATAAGAAGCTCCCACTCAAGCTCAGCATTCAGTCCTGGACAGGGTAAGACCAGGTCACTTTGACATATGTTCCAAAGAGTCTACCAGACAGAATCCTCTGACTGATCCCTGACTGAGCCATAGGAACTGGCTAGAAAAGCCTTCACATCCTCAATACATTCTTCACTTCAGAATACTGGACAAGCATTGATATCCATCTCTCGTTACCTTGCTCCCCAGCCAACCATTCTTCAACAAATTCAAAGGAGCAACTCATGCAAGCACACAGAAAGGGATGTTCACTACACACATCCATGTGCGAAAAAGACAACTGGTATTCCTTGTTTGGGTTATTTCAAATGAAATCACTTCTGCATGACCTCCACAAACCAAAGGAAAATATTTTTGAAATTCCCACGTAGAAGACAAGATACACTTGCCAAGGAGGCAGTGCCAAGAATTTTGACACTCCAAATGTAGAGTGCGTGTTTAGGAGGCAGTCACAGTTTCCATGAGAGAGTCCCATGAAATCAATTAGGAAGATCCATGCTCTAGCCCTACCATGCAAGTGATGTGACTTGAAAGAGTCACTTAGTCTTAGTAACCATCATCACTAACAACTAAGTCAATGAATAAAGGTCCTCAGGTGTCAAGCTACAAAATGTGGGATGAGCATGGATGAGGATGGGTGGGAGAAGTCTCCAACTCTAACACAATTAGGGAAGGCTGTGCCTGTCCTCAAGTGGCTGGGGGGGCTTGGGATCCTGCCACAGAGGAGGATTCCAAACCTCACATCCCCTGACCCAGGCCAGAAGACCAGGTAGAGTCCAAGAATCCTGGGGTGGCCCAATGGCAATAAAGGTCAAAAGGAACTAGGGATCTGCCTGGTCCCTCAATCCCCTACTCTGAGCAGGGCTGCATGACGAGGCCAGAGGCCATCCACAGCAATCTGCCTTTACAGGAAAACAGGGACTGCAGGCTGCCTCTGGCTCACTGAATCAGGGTGGTGTTTTCATAAAGCAAGACCACTTCCTCACATTTGACCAGCAGCTCATGTGTTGACAGCACAATGACTGACTTGACTCAGGCCCTGATGAATGAAATAGAAAATTCATAGCAAACCCATCTTTAGCTCTTCCACATCATCAGGGGCTCTGATTCAATTCCGTCCAGAAAGGTGTCTGAAATGATTTCTAAACATGCTGGGGACTCACCTCTGTGTGGAACTTTTCAGGAAAAAGGGGATCAAATCTCATGAAGCAACTCTTCTCTCTTCTAGCCCATGGGCAATGCAAGGAACCTGCATGATACCAGAGGCTCACTTCTCTCTTCTCATGTCTTCTGGAAAGGATTCGTTAATGCTTCCTGCAAGGTGAAGCAGAAGCCTGCATTCCCAGCTGCACAGAAGTGTTTGAGGGCAGTGTCTCCCTTAAAACCCAAAAATAAAAAAACAGGTCATTCAACAGGCACATGGATTAGAGTACATGTTCAATGATCCCTCCTCCCTGGAGCCTTCCACATGCCCATCTTCCACATTCACAGAGCAATGCTTGGCCATTCTCAAGACCAGGAGACCATGATGCTCATCACCAGGAAGTCAATAAGGAACATGAAGAGAGCAGCATGGATTGCAGAAGGTGGCACATCAAGGATCTTCAGCTCTGCTGCTAGAACACAAGAGCTTAACTTCAGTATTGACTTTTTGCCAACTACCAAGTACGATAGCAGTGTCAAGCCCAATATGCAGATATGCAAGTAGTAGGTGACACCCCGCATCCATTCACAAAAGTGGGCAACATCTGCATCAGAACAAGGAAGTATCTTACCCTTACTCATAAAAATCATCAGAAACAAAATAAAATGGATGCAAGACTTCTCATTTCACTATTAGGTAGCTGTTGGAATTCCCTATTAAATAATACCTCCTCCAAAATAAAAAGTATCTCAGACATGTGTCAACTATTCAATGGATGACATTTTAAAAACTATGGACTTTACTTAATATTTATGTATGCTATATCCCTGCCTAAGGCTCTATGAGAAAGGAGCACATAGAATTGGATCTTTGAAAATCTCACATTTGCTGATAAATATTACTGCTGATCTCAGGCATGGCGAAGTGAAAAGTGGGACTTTGGATATTCCAAGAATGCTATGTTGTGGGATTGGTGTCCCTGATTCATACATAGCATATGGTTTCTATGAAATCCAGTGAGGGAGCAGGAGTAACGAAGCTGATTGCACAGATGACCTCAGGGAATACTGACAGATAGGCCAAATGAAAAATATGTTCCAGCTAACCATTGGTATTTGGGCTTCTGATCCCAGTCCTGTTTTTAAAAAAGGTGCAGACAGGCAGTGTTCATTAAAAACTGTCTACCATGTAAAAGTGGGTAATTTAAATGGCAATCTAGTTACACATCTGATAGAATGGTCTGGCAACATATGAATTTCATTCTAACAACAACAACAACAACAAAACATAGAAAATGAGACATAAAGATAAAACCTTGTCTTCACCAGGATGCCTAAAAATAGGTTTTATTTGGCTCATGCAAATAAATATCTTTCAATAGAATTTCTGATTTCCGAATGAATCCATTCAACTTCATACTGCACAGATCACAAGGTTTTCTTCACAGAATATTCTCTTCTTCTTCTTAAAGCCTCACATAGAAAATGTCTCACAGGACATAGGAGGGGAATGACCCAAAGGATGAGAGAATGGCTGGAACCGTTCTCAAATGTGCCCATGTAGCCTAAAGTTTGAAGGCATCTAATTGTACTCTAAAACAAGTATGAACCTATTTGATCCATTATTAATAAATATCACCACTTTACCACTTGAACCAAATCACAGAAAAATTGGAAACAGATGATCATTTGCTTTGATACCTTTACTTCTGTTTCATTACTCAGAGTCGATCAACTCTATACTTCAAGTGACACAGATTTATTACAGAATGCCTAAGATCCTAAGGATCTATTTTAGCTCAGCCCATGGTATTGCTTCATTATTTTATTATTTTGTAAGTAATAAAATATAACTTCATGTTGGATGATATATTCAAGCCATGAATATATCATCCAACATTGTTCTTCCCAAAATATTAGCCCAATTTCTGCGCGTGCTCACTTACTGTTTAGGAATTTTACTAATTGTCTGAAGGTTCTAGAGGACCTGTTAGACTCCTAATGGACAAACCATACAACATACTCCAGAGAACGGACGAGTGCCATAAGAAGAAAATAAGGTCAGCCTACAGCAATGGGCAGCTGCCTGCCCTCGGCTGGGAGGAGCCCTGGCCATGGCACCAGGGCTGCTGGGCAGCAGAAGCCTCCACAGCCCTGCAGGGAGCCTGGAGCACAGCTCTGCCTAACCATGCTCAGCCCTGGACAGATGCACATGAGTTCCCATCACAGGCTCGAGTGTGACAGTCCCAGGTGCATGCCTGTCATGCCAGCCACCAGGGAGGCTGAGGCAAGAGGAACGTTTGAGGTCAGCCTTGGCAACTTAGACCCCGAGGCAAAGGGGAAATACTTTTACAGGGGTCTCTGAGGGTGTAGCTCAGGTAGGTCACTTGCCTCACAGGCTCAAGGCCCTGGGTTCAATCCCCAGAACCCACGTACACACAAAAAGTGAACTTGGAATATTGTTTAAAATGATGGATCAGGTACACACAAGGACTTCAATATGACCTCTCAGAGGAGCTCAATTTGAGATCAGACTGAACAAAAGACCACCTGGACCATTGACTCAGTGTCTGAAACCCTCTGTGAGCATGGGAAGCACTGCTGGCAAGACACCAGAGGGCCAAAGCACTTGTGCCCCCTGCAGGGGTGTCTCTTGTCTACCGCCAAAGACTGTTCCCCTCCTGGGGCAGCTGAGAGCAAGCTGGGCCTTGGAGCAAGGACTAGTGCTTTAGATATAGACTATGCAAGCAAGGGGCAATGTCTTTAATAAAACTAAAATTAAAAAGTCACATTGAAAAAATTTTAAAAAGAAGAAAATAAGGTCAAGTAGAGGAAGCCCATTTTCACAGGAAAAAATCCCCCAGTGAAAAGCATCAGAATAGATACCAAGAAAAATACCAACAAAAACAGTGTGCTCCCACTATGTATCTACTCAACATGCAAAAGTTAGAAAGCTAGATAATACAATCCTGGCCACAGGTAGAGCTATGCAGAAGAGCCACCTGGCAGTGCTTAGTCAAAGAAGTAAACATGCACACTTTGACCTAGAAATTCCACCTGTGTGTAAACCAGGCGGTGCTTAAGCAGTTTCACAAGGGGACATGCACAGGGAAATTTATCCACAGGTTCTTATAGAGTTGTCTGTGCTTACAGGGAGTTGATGGTTGTCAAGATGCCCACAGCTGCGAAAGTCAAAAGCTAAAAAAATAATAGATGCCAACCTGGATATATTAATAATCCCGTATCTATGATCACCTTCATAAGGTAGCTTCCCAACTTCTGTGTGGAAGTGTGTTTCTCCTTGGCCCTTACACTGTTGTGGAGACCACTAGGAGTTCAGCTTTGTGCAGGATCATCTGACCTGGACTTTTTGCAAGACCTGTACAGCCCTCACACATGCTCAGATGCTACAGGACTTTTCAGACCAGTCCAGACAACATTAGGCATCCATTCATTGTCTGCACTCTACAGATTCCTAGATGCACGACATTCATTACCATCAAATGCAGAATTTTCATCAAAAACTAATATATATATATCATTCCAATCTGAATCAAGAAAATCGGAAATATCCCCAAATCCAAAGAGTGGATCCCCATTGTGATGCTACAAGTTGAAAATTCCACAGCTGACCTCATGGGATGGTTCACAGTCAAAAGACAGCTGCATGAAAAATATTACATGACCTTCCTGCTATGTGAAAAGTGGCATGTGAAGTACACATGCATGTCTTCCTCAGACATGGGTTCATTTGCAAGACACCTTGTGCAATTGAAAATACTCCAAAAGGGGAGAAATCAGAACCATGTCTCCAAAGTATTTCAGCAGAGACCAACTCCATCTGTCTATCTATCTCTCAGTGAGTGTGTGTGCTCTTGTGTGTGTTTGTGTGTCTTTGTTTGTGTTTGTACCATCATAGCTGATACTTCATTGCCCCCATTGGAAAACTGACTCAGATAATGCCATCTGCCAAACTCCTAAAAACCAAAGTTCTTGCTGATAGAATGAAACATTCCTTCCTGTTGGTTTGGATGTGTCCTTTAGGAATCACTGCTACATTTAGTATACTCAAATCATCACAGTAGATCAGGTAACAAAAACATATATATTTTAAAATAATAATATATTAATGGAAACAACAAATACAGGATAGAGTAACAACTGTGTTACTAAACAAGGTCAAGGACAATGGCAAACTATAGATTCAAACTTTGAAGAAAATAGTAATCAATGTAAATATTCCTGGGCTGCCTCAGCCCCGCCCAGGCACACAGCAGCAGAATGGTTTTGCAAGCATCCTCAGGAGGGCTGGAGCCTTCTTTCCAGGACGAGAGGGAGGTTGAGGCTGGATCCACCCATCATTCTTTTGGGAGAGGCTCCTTTTCCTCAGCACAAAGTTGGATTTTTTGTGAGGATTCTTGGCATAAAATACGTTGGCCTCTGCTGGAATCCTCAGCTCTGGGGAGAGAGGGGTGTACAAAAAGAAGGTGGCACTCAGGAGGTGCTCCCTAGGACACGCCAACATCTGAGAGCCTGTGCCAGAAAAGGCCAGAGCCACACACCTGAGAGCTCTCCAATTCAGCACCAATACCAACAAAGACAGCCTCCACAGTCCTCCCTGAGGAAGAACTAGGCAGAGCACTTCAACAGACCTAATGTCTGTTCCTACCAAAGGCTTTGGACTCCAGAACATCTCAGGTCCTCTTGCATCTGCCAAAGCACACCACTAGGGTTTGCATCTGAAATCTCCCACAAAAGGCTCCTGTGCCGAAGATTCAGTCCCCACATGAGCCATCTTCATAGGTGGGTTTGGAGGGAAGCATTGGATGGTGAGTGCTCTGATGTCAACATGAAATTCTCATTCAAGATGAATACACTACTGGGGGGTGGGAGGGACTGGAAGAAAGGTTGAGCATGGTTGGAGGAAGACCTAAACAGGGTTGTGCCCTGGGCAACAGTACCTTGTTCCTGTTGGCTCCACTGAATCCTCATTCTCCAAGTAGAGGTCCTCCCTCTCCATCTTTCTCTCTCTCCCTCTCTGCCAGCCTCGTTCTCTCTCTCCCAGTCTATGCCTTTGTGGCAAGGGCTGAGGAGCTCTCCACTGCCACACACTAGAGCTTTATGGACAGCCTCAGTGCACAACCAAAGAGAAAGCTATGAAACCCAGAGAAAAGGCCTAGGATTCCTCCTCTGAGTTATTTTCCTCAAGTATGGCCACAGTGAGGACAGGCTGACCAGCACGGATACCACGTTAGAGCCATGCTTCTGCATTGGTGGAGCCCGCCTCCATGTGAACCAGGCTTCTGAGAATGGAGGCCACATTCCAAATACTGCCCTACTGAGAACAATGGTTCCAAAGACCAGCAAAGGGACTGCTTCCCTCCAACATGGTGTATGGCCCAGTGGTGCCATGACCCCGAGTGGGGGAATACAACAGCCGCTTCTCCTTCCTCTGAACATGTGTTTCCTGTCGCCCTCCTCTAACCTAGAGCCTGTTCTCCATCCCTTCTGGGTTGGATGTGGAGATCTCTGCTATGAATTTCTTAGGCTACCAAGGCCCCAGGCAGACTTCCTCTTCCATAGACTCTACTAACCTAACAGTAGGTTAAGATAGGAGACAAGTGATCCTAGAACTCATAGGGATGGTGGTCTTCAGGGTACATAGGCTGGGATAATGGCTGCTGTGGTGTTTGGCTCACAAAAACCAACCAACCAACCAACCAACAAAAAAGCGCTGGCATTATTATCAGATGAGCTCTGTGGCTAAGTGCTCAGGAAGCCCTCATCTGACTTTAGTTAGGGATCACAACCTGGCTATTGTGATCACTCCTTGCCTAGTGGACTCAGGTGCGTAAGACCATGGAATTTATGCAAAAACAGATGATTCAGGCTGTCTCCCAGGCTGTGTTTTCTTCCCAATTTCATCCTGTTACTGCTTGCTAGAATCCTGGCAATGCTCTGCCCAGGCAGTGGTTTTTTGGTCACACAGAAGGCTTTCAATAGTACTGCTTCAGTCCACAAAATGCCAGTTCCCTCTTTAGCCCATGCATTCCCATGTTCCTTTGAAACCACTCCTATCCCAGACCATGAAAACATACTGCTCCTGGAGAGAGGCTTTCCTCCTCACTCCTCAAAGATGTCAGCTTTGGATGCCTGTTCATGTCCAGGGGAGGGCACCTGGTGGGGAGCCGCAATATCCACTGGGGTATACTATTGGACCTCAAGACCTTCCACCAGCAGAAGTGCAGTTGGCTTTGTGCACGAACCCAACACACCTGTTGGAGTGTTCTTGGGGGTCAGAGACTACTCTTTGTTGCTAAGAGTTGACCTGAGTCCACATCCTGACCCTTGCTCTCTGCTATCTGATTGTCTCACTTACTCTGACGGCGAGAGATGATTTGGCCCAGCTCATAATCCTCTGGATTCTCCTCAGTAAGGAAGTGTAGGTCGAGGGCGCTGCGGATGACAACAGGAGCCCTATCCTGGCAGGTCACCTGGAGCAGCATGGGAGACAGGCCTTCAGGAAATGGGCCTTGAAGTGACTACTCAAGGACAGTGGGCAGGGGCATTCTGGAGGCACCTCCGCTCTAAATACAAGTGCAACATCCATGACCCTACTACCTGAGGCTGACCTCCTGCTCATCGTGTGGGCTCTTCCCACAGGCTACTAGCCCAATCCTTGTACATAGGACTTCCTGGGCCTGCCATTGCTCTTTGTGGAGCTGCACTCCTCTCGGAGTGAAAGGACCCCACTACCTGCATACAGATGCAATCTCATCCCACAAGTTGGGAGGAATGGGACAATAGCCTCCAAGATCCCAGGTATGCCCGAGGATGCAGGCGGCATTGGGAATGGCCTAGGCACAAAACCTAGAGGCTTTGGTCTGGATTGCCAGGGCCAAAAACAGACCCAGGAACATGACCACACACAGGAGTGCTGAAAGATAGCCACGAGAGCTCCTGGCCTCCAGAGGCTCAGTGCTGGCTGGGATGTAGGAGGGCACCTCATCCGGCAAGGGTGGTCATTGGGTTACCTGGACATTTAGTGTGCTTGCTCCACATCCATATCGACTCTGCAGAGAGATTCTCTCAGCTCCTTGTTCAAGGAACACGGAGAACCTCACACTGCTGTCCTCCTCCATAGACGTCAGCATCCCATACAAGGGAACCTGCAACCTAGTTCCTGTCCTATTCTCATCTGTCACCCATACCTGTCCCTGCCCTTCTGGACTGCATGCTGCCACCTGACACACAGACTCCCTCAGACATGGCAGTGGACAAGCTGCTGCACTCGCTCATCTCAGCTCCAGCCCTTCACACTGACCTCTCCCTTCTTGATTCCCATCTATCCTCCTGATCATCCAGAAGCTCCAAATTCAAGAGGGCATGAGTAGTCCATGGTATTGGACCAGTGTCTGCTCCCCACCCAGGTGTAAGCACCACGGGACACCCCTGCTCCCAGGCTTACCAGAACACTCTTGGCCATCTCTGGACTTTGTGTTTCTAAGTGGACACGAATTAAGCAGGTGTCTCCCACCTGCTTGTGGGAAAGCGGCCTGGAGGACTTGCAGGTTGATTCTGAGAACTGTGGGGGATGGAACATCAGCAAACCCAGAAACAGAAAGCCACCCCAGACTGTCAGTTGGCTCTATGGGCTTCCAGCAAATATGTCCAGGTGCTGAGGCTTCTTATTTCCTCAGGTCGGAGTGGAATGGCAGCACATGCACAGCTTGAATAAGGTAGGTGTTTACCTCCTTTCCCTTGACCTGGGGGCGTTTCCTCACGATGAAATATTGTATTCCCAGATTCATGGACAGACACACGAGTGAGTGGTCAGAGATCTTGATTTCTGCAGAGCGAAGTGGAGAGAATTGTTAGGTGGCACTCAAGGATTATGCCACAAAACACCCACAACCCCTGAGAGTCTCCGCCAGGCCCATCACACTTTGGTATTTTGGGGCCAAGGCCCACTTTCTCTTGGCTGTCAGTTATCCTGAGCCCACTGTGGATCATGTCTCCCCACTGTCTGATTGTCCTACTTACTCTCATCCTCAGACATCATATACAGCAGCTCAAAGTTGTCCACATCCTCATGCTGCAACAAATTTTGGTCCAAGGCCCTGCGGATGAGGCTTGTCACCGTCTCCTGAAAGGTCACCTGGATCAGGGTGGGACAAATGTCATCAGAGAATGGCTTTTAGAAGAGCTACCCAGAAGACTGTGGTCAAACATTCAGGAGAAATCTCAGCTACATATACAAGGGCACAATCTTGTTATCCTGCTACCTGAGTGTGTCCTCCATATACCACCTGGGTTCTTGCAATGTGCTACTAGAACAATCCTGGTACAAATATCTGCCTGTACCTGCCATCTCCCCTCCCCCTGGGGAGCCACATTCCACTCATGTCAAAGGACCAAACTGCCTATGCACAGACACACTCTCATCTCACTGAGATGAGAGCAATGGGCCAGGGATCTGCGCACCAAGTGTGATCTGGGATGCAGGCTGCCTTTGTGGGTGGAAGAGGCAGATGCACTGAAAATTTGGGTCCTGACTGCCACGACACAAAACAGACTCAGATACAAGAGTGTGCACTTGAGTGCTTCATGATAGCTTTGAGAGGCCCTGGCCTCTGGAAGCTCGGTGCGGGTCTGGTTGTAATGATGTACTTGACTCAGCACTGGCAGTCACTGAACATGTCTCCTCTGCAGCTGGACACCTGCAGCATTAGCGTGTCTACTGCACATCCATAGAAATTCTGCCAAGAACCCCTTTAGCTCCGTATTTACATACATGCAAAGCCTAACATTCCGAAGCTTTGGCATGACCCCCCAGGTGATCCCGACCCCAAATTCCTACACCTAGTCATGCTAAGGAGGTTCTCTTCCCTGCCACCAGGAACACATCCCCTCCTACACATGTGACAAGTCACTGCCACCTCCTCTGCTCCAACTTCACTCATTGAGAATACCAAGTTCTAGGCACTGCAGCCTGCACCCTGGACATATCTCTGCCTTCATCTGTCCACAGCACTTCCGTCTGCACTTCTGGCCTGCAAAACCCACAATACACAGGCCCACTCACCACGGAAGCTGGGCATGCTGATGCTCTCCCTCCTCAGGTCAAGCCCTTAAGACGGACCTCTCTCTTCTTTATTTCCCACCATAGCCCTGGGGTTGGCTGTGTCTCCTGCCTTCCACTGTGTGGACACCCAGGAGGCAGCCCTGCTGTCGGGCTTACCGGGATGCGCTTTGTCTCCCTCAGGCTCTGTCCCTCTAGGAGGACGTGAACAACGCGGCTGTCTTCCACCTGCTCGCTGGAGTGAAGCAGTGAGGAGCTGCTACTGGTGACTTTTCTCATGCAGCACTCATTGCTTTGGGTGGCCTGGGGCAATGATCCTGCAGCCACTGCAGAGCTGCTGCTCACAGCTGCTGGGGTCCTGGATGCCACTGCCACAGAAGGTTCCAAGAACTGTGGGGGATGACAACATCAGCAAAGCCCAGCAACTGCACCCCACCCAGCCTGGCAGTTGGCTCTGTGGGCATTCTACAACATCCATCCAGAACCTGAGGTTCTTGTCCCCTTGGAGGATGTGGAGTGGCACCAGGAGTAAAGACTGAAGAAGGTGGCTGTTTACCTCCTTTGGTTTGACCTTCAACGACTTGCTGGCATCTGTTTCTCGAAGAAGAAAGTCGTAATGCACTCCTCCAATCAGGCCGTGATAGACTTTCGCATCAGCAGGGACCCTCAGCTCTGGAAAGGCAGGGGCAGAGGCGTGGTAGGTGACACTCAAGGAATACACTACCCAACATCCCCCACAACTGAGAGCCTCTGCCAGCTCAGGTCTCACACACAGACCTGAGAGCCCCCGAATCCAGCTTCTGTTCCACCAAAGACTCCCCACTGATTAATCCCTGAGGACCCTCTATGCACAGGAGGTCCACTACAGGAACACCTTTCAAGGAAATAGCCCCTTGTACCCCAGTACCTCTTAGTTCACGTTGGACCCATCAAAGAGAAACAGCTAGACTTTGTATCTGGATTGGTCCCCAAAGACTCATGTGTTGAAGGTTTTCTCCCCACTGCAGCAATGATCACAGGTGGGTTTGGGGAAAAGCACTTGATGGTGGGTGCCTCCACCTTGACAGTGGACTCATCTACGCATACAGGGCTACACTAATTGGAGGGGTATGGTTTGGAGGTGTGTTGAGGTACTTAGGTACTCACCCCGGTCCGCCTGGCTCTCAGGCTCTGCCTGGCTTGATCTGCCATCTTCAACCTGGGCCAGCAGGTGGTGTGCTTGGTGCTCCAGGTTAAAGCCACTCAGGAGGAGCCACATGTACGGCAGCAGCTGCTGCAGACTCAGAGAGCCTGGAGGCTGATGGGAAGCCTCGGAGTAGAAGTTCACCCAGGTCCCCAGGAAGGAAGATGAGGCACTGTGGGGAGGCAGGTGTGGAGTCAGCAAAACCCTGGCCTTGCCTTCGCCACGGCCTCCAGAGCAAACCTCTGACCCTACCCTCCTGAACCGTCCCTGGTTCTGAACACACCAGTCCACCTCAGGCAAGACACAGTGGCTGTACAGGCAGGGTCAGGACAGGTCGCTACAGGCAAAGAACCTTCAACGAAGGAGCGCTAGATCCATGGTTTGACCAGCTCTCCCCTCCTCTGGGCAGGCCTGACACTCTTCTTCCTCTTGGCTACATGCTCTCCAACCTGGAATGCACCTTCTGGGAGTGTCTGTCCTCCTGCCCACTCTTCTCGGGGCTCAAGAGACACCTCCTCCCCTGGCGTGGGCTGCAATGCTACCTCATTCTCTGTGAGCTCTCACTGAGTTCCCCTGAGTAGCGGTGGACCTCTCTTTTCCCATGAGTGCAGACCACATCTCTGTGGCCCTGGGGGAGGACAGGGAGGTGTGGTGTGGGGGGATCCATTATCCCAGGGCCTTCCCCAGAGGACCCTGACTCCACCTACAACTCCCCGCCTTACCCCTCCTACTGTTGAAGCCCCACACCTTACACTGCAGGCAGAAAACTGAATTGGGCAGAGCAGTCTTTCCTCAGCCTTCCCAAGTCAAATCACCTTGCAGGTCCCTATTCTGGAAACAGGAGCCCACCCTCTTGACCCCAAGCCCATTCCATGTTGAAGTTGGTCCAAGGGTCCACCATAGTCACTGAAGAGGACAACGTGCAGTTATGCCTCATGGAGTCAGGGATGCAGTCCCATGGAGGATATGTACTCATGGCACCTGCGGTTTAGGCTGACCCCATGAAAAGGGACACAATGGCAATCATTTGCACCCCATTTTTCACTGAATTATGAAACGTGACTGGAAACGTGTCTTCACACAGTGGGTGCTTTCTCCATGTTCACCAGTGAATGAGCCCAAACTGCTGATTCCCACATATCTCTGGGTGTGGGAGCTGCCATGTCCAAAGCCCCTGTCCAGCTATGTCCCAGCTAGGACGCTCTGTCCCACTATGGAAACTAACATGTCTTTATTAACCCAAAAGTGCTTTTCCCAAGGCCCGAGTTTTGAGACGCCTCTGGCACAGATCTACGTTCTTCACAAAGCCAACATCACACCAGAAAGACCACCTGGCCTCACTGAGTCCACCTGGGAATGAGCTCAGTGCACACCATTGAGCTGTGGTGCCCAGTGTGTGGGGACTGCTCCATGGACCTCTGTGGATCAGCTGGAGTCAGGATGGTTTCTCTGCCTGAGAGGGGAAGTTCACTGCCCTTGCAAGGCTGTGGCAGGCACCTCCAGGACTCCTCCCATTCGGGGCTGACATTCCACTATGAGTGTGGTCCTCTATCTCATTAGGTATCACAAACCTTTGGGTCCCTGAGAGGCACATGGCAGCCCCAAGACAGAGGCATGAGGGGGCTACACACTTGGGCTTGGTGGTCTGGTGCTTACCTTGGGAACAAGAGATCCAGCACCTGCTGGGTGGGGATGAAATCCCAGGAGATTAACCCCATGTGGCTGCTGAACTGTAGGTTCCTCCCACAAATGACAGGCAGGAGCTCATTCCTAAGCTGGTCCTGCCTGTAAGGTTCAAGGCTCTGAACCCTGAAGGGCTCCTCCGTGTTCTGATCATTTTCACCCTGGGTTGGGACCAAGAATGGTGGGTTCAAAATGGAAATGGTGACAAACAGAAAAATGACTTGTGCCAATACACTAGAGTCAAAGCACAATGGGACAGTTCCCATCAGTACAAACACACACACACACACACACACACACACACACACACACACAGAGTCAGAATAGGAGTCCTGGGCCATTCATCAGGGATCAGACTAGAGGGCCTGCTGGGCTCACCTGCCCTGTGCTACTCACTGTTACTCTTGAGCTCCTCTGTGACAATCGCCAGAGGCTCTGGCGTCTAAGATGAAGCCTCACCCAGTGTATCCACAAAAGGGCTAGTTGGCCCCCCTGAGATTCCTGGGAGCCTGAGGCTCGGCATTGTCTGCAACCACAGGAGAACATCCTTCTCCCTCCAGTGGCTCCAACCAAGTGAGCTCGGATGGCTTGGTCAGTGAAGTGGGTGCCTGGATACCAGGGTTCCATGTTCTGTTGGATCCATTGTCAAGGCAATGATGTCATTTCCTGTGCCCATACCTGAGCCTCTTTTCACATAAGACCACTTTCAAAAGCCCTATGGGCTGCTGATTTCTCCTCCATGCCTACCCATCTCAGGTGCGCAGGTGTTCACCAACAACTACCCAAACATCCCCACCAGCATCTGCCCTGCTTGGTGCCACTAGAGTTCCAGCTTGGAGCCTTCAAAAATGCATTCACAACCAGTCCTTCCCTCTCAGCAGCTTTTGGACCCTGGTCCCATCATTGTGCAACTCATGGTGTGCCCAGTCTTTTCTGGAAAGTAGGGTAGCATCTAATCTCTAGGGTTTATTGTGTCTATTGGCCCCTAACACCCTCTATTCTCTCTGAAACCAGAGATGGGACTCACAGGTGGCTAAAGCACAAATGTACAGATGGGACAATCACAAGAAGGGGAGAGACAAAGAATGCACCCTAACTCAATCAGGCCTGTGTCCCACACAGGGACATGGCCAATGTCCGTCCCATCGTGGCTGCAGTTCCCTCTCTACACCATGGCAAGTTGGAGGGGACTGAGATGCAGAGGCTGCTCCCCTCTGCCATACAACTTCCCAAGGCTTCTCCTAAGATTTCAAAAGGGCCAAGTGTGTCTAGTGTTGGGGTCTCACAGAGACTCCGAGGTACCACAGCATCCTGCTGCCCAGAACCGGTTCACCCCTCACCTCAAGGGGGCTCAGCCTCTGGATTCATGGGAATTGAAGTGGGTACAGGTGATGGGATATCACCTCCAAGACTGAGTTATGCCAAGTCCATGACCCCTGTCTGCATCCCTGTCTCCAGCACCACTCCCCCCTCTCTCTTTCCTCCTCAGAGCAAACAAATCCATTTAGCAAGTGTGTCCTGTGATAAAGACATGACGGTCACCCATCCTCTCATTACAAAAACACTGAGGCTCAGCCAACATGGATCCTACCAGGAACACAGGCATAAACTCAGAGTCCGATCCTCCCAGCCGAGCCTCGGTGGAGCCTGGACTCCCAGCCTCCTGAGTCAAGGAAACAGAGGTGCCTAGCCGAGCCACCTTGGATGCAGCCGCACACAAACTGAACTCATCAATGCCCCTTGCTCTCAGTTGTGAGTAAGAGGGGAGGGTGTTTCACAACCCTGGACATCCAGTGCAGTCTCCAGGCTTTGGGGTGTGCCCTGGCCTCTCTCTATCTGCCCAGGCCCTCCAACCCACACTGGCCTCTTACCCAACCTCCTCCTAGGGCCAAACTCAATCCTGCCTCTCAATTTCTGCTGCCTTCCCCAACACACTGCTCCCCAAAATGAGCAGGGCTGGCTCTCGGTTATCATGCTGGTGCCAGCAGCAATGCCACCCCACTGACAGAATTCTGAGTCCCAACCTAGGCACTCCAGCTGTCTTTGCCACACCTGGCCTGTTTGGGCTCTGGCTCTTGCTCTTTTCTTTCACGTGCATGTGTTTTGAGGTTTTGAGTTTCTCCCACTGCAGAACTGCAGCTGTGGCAGGGTAGAGCTCATGAGGGTGACACTCTGAGCCACATCCAATCCCATCAGGACTGTTAACTGGGGTGATGCTGGAACACAGTGATGAGTGAACACATGGGAGGTGGTTGGACCCACCTTGCCTCTGAGTGGTTTCCTTTCAGGACAGGAATGTAGGGATGGGAGCCCCTGGCGCGGGATGCTTTGCACAAGGCGTGACCACGGGCTCTTTCCTGGCAAAAATGGCTCCACTCAGCATGGAGAGCACTGTCATTCCTGGTGGCTAACAACAGCCCTGGACCCCAGAAAGGAACCCACACTCAAGATTAACGTCTGAGTGTGCGTGTCCTTGAGGAAATGAGGTCTCCTGATCCCAGGTGCAAAGGGGTAAGTCCTCTAACTCCAGGGGCCATGAAGGGACATCTGAGTTTCCCTCGTCCTTCTTTCCCTCTCTGAACCCAGGGTGTCCTCACACTAACCACAGTTAGGACCCTGGCCTCATTCCCCAGTGAGGATCATTAGGCTCCATAAAGGACAGTCTCTAAGATGCTCAGTGGACCAACACCCTCTGCACAACCCATAACCCTATTCACCCAAGAGGCAAGAGGATTTCTATTCAGGAAAACCAGGACAGGGAGAGCCTTTCTCAAGGACACAAGGACATTAGTGAGTGAGGGAGTGATTAATGGATGGAGAACTATTTCCAACACCAACTTCCAGGAGCATATATGGCCCCCTGGAGAATTCTGCAGTGTGTTGGTGATTAAGGAGAACGTGTGAATCCAGGGGTCACTAGGTCCTCTCAGCCATAAGGAGGGAAACTGCCATAAAGGAACTAGGACAAGGGTGCGAGGAATGCTCACTGGGGGGAGATCGGAAGGAAGGAAAGTGTACTCATTAGAAAAGTGTCGCCTGAAAATTCTTAAGCCAGCCAAAAGTCGTGCGAACTTGTGTGGGAAAAGAGTCTTTGCACAGTGATGAAGCTAAGAGCTCACATGATGGAACACAGCATCAACTGGGACCAAATCCAATATCTGATATTCTTGTAGGAAGAGGAGAGTCTGGACCCAGATACCAGGGAGACTTGGGGATACCAGCTATGTGAGGTTGGAGCCAGGGCGGGATGCCCATATGGGAACCACAGATCGTGGGCAGCAATAGGAGAGTGGGCAAGGGCTGGGAGAGTTGGGGGGACAGTCCCCTAGGAACCTGTGAGGTGTTTTGGCAGTGAGACCGCCCAACACCTTGTGTGTTGAGCCCCTGGAGCTTGAGGGAAGGCCCTTCCTCTGTTGTTGGCCACCCAGTTGACAGAGTTTGGTTGTAGCAGGCCTAGGACCCAGCCGAAGGTCTGAGCATGTTGGCCATGCAGGGTGGATCTGGACCGCAGACACACTCTGATGACTGTAGGGTTTCAGCCATGCATCAACACAAGCACCAAGTCAGGCCAGGTGGGGAAAGGGCTAGGAACACACTCTGGGGGCTGGTGCCTATATTACTGGGAGCACTTCTGACCCCAATTCCCTGATCTGCTGCCAACACAAGCTACAGAGGAGGGTGGAGGGACACAGAGCATGGATCTTCCCCACTCAGTGGGCCCAGGCATGTACCATGGCCAGCAGCCTCGTGCCTTGCCCGGTGAGTCCTGAAGCGGCCCCCTCTTCCCATCCTGAGAGCTCTTCCCTTCCTCATGTGCTACTACCTTCCCACTGTCTCTGGAAATATCTACTTGCTGTGGTCCTCAGGCAGTTTATGATTTAAGTTAAAAAAAAAAAAAAAAACAGGTCTTGGTGCTCAAAAATATTTGATTTGCCCATCCTCATCCCCCAACCCCAATATTTTCATTATTTCCTCAACATATGAAATTTTACTAACAAAAAGTTAATTTTGAATTATACAAAGTTGATTCAAATAACATTGGTATACATAATCAATCACTGTACTTTCAATGTTTGTTCTCCTTTCCTGTTAGAAACTGCTCGGAAAAAAGAGAACAGAGGGGGCTGGGGATGTGGCTCAAGTGGTAACGTGTTCGACTGGCATGCGCGAGTCAGTGGGTTCGATCCTCAGCACCATATAAAATAAAATAAAGATATGTCCACTGAAAACTGAAAAAAAAAAAAAAAACAAACAGAACAGAGGACAGACTCATGGAAGTACTTGAACTGATAAGAAGCTCCCACTCAAGCTCAGCATTCAGTCCTGGACAGGGTAAGACCAGGTCACTTTGACATATGTTCCAAAGAGTCTACCAGACAGAATCCTCTGACTGATCCCTGACTGAGCCATAGGAACTGGCTAGAAAAGCCTTCACATCCTCAATACATTCTTCACTTCAGAATACTGGACAAGCATTGATATCCATCTCTCGTTACCTTGCTCCCCAGCCAACCATTCTTCAACAAATTCAAAGGAGCAACTCATGCAAGCACACAGAAAGGGATGTTCACTACACACATCCATGTGCGAAAAAGACAACTGGTATTCCTTGTTTGGGCTATTTCAAATGAAATCACTTCTGCATGACCTCCACAAACCAAAGGAAAATATTTTTGAAATTCCCACGTAGAAGACAAGATACACTTGCCAAGGAGGCAGTGCCAAGAATTTTGACACTCCAAATGTAGAGTGTGTGTTTAGGAGGCAGTCACAGTTTCCATGAGAGAGTCCCATGAAATCAATTAGGAAGATCCATGCTCTAGCCCTACCATGCAAGTGATGTGACTTGAAAGAGTCACTTAGTCTTAGTAACCATCATCACTAACAACTAAGTCAATGAATAAAGGTCCTCAGGTGTCAAGCTACAAAATGTGGGATGAGCATGGATGAGGATGGGTGGGAGAAGTCTCCAACTCTAACACAATTAGGGAAGGCTGTGCCTGTCCTCAAGTGGCTGGGGGGGCTTGGGATCCTGCCACAGAGGGGGATTCCAAACCTCACATCCCCTGACCCAGGCCAGAAGACCAGGTAGAGTCCAAGAATCCTGGGGTGGCCCAATGGCAATAAAGGTCAAAAGGAACTAGGGATCTGCCTGGTCCCTCAATCCCCTACTCTGAGCAGGGCTGCATGACGAGGCCAGAGGCCATCCACAGCAATCTGCCTTTACAGGAAAACAGGGACTGCAGGCTGCCTCTGGCTCACTGAATCAGGGTGGTGTTTTCATAAAGCAAGACCACTTCCTCACATTTGACCAGCAGCTCATGTGTTGACAGCACAATGACTGACTTGACTCAGGCCCTGATGAATGAAATAGAAAATTCATAGCAAACCCATCTTTAGCTCTTCCACATCATCAGGGGCTCTGATTCAATTCCGTCCAGAAAGGTGTCTGAAATGATTTCTAAACATGCTGGGGACTCACCTCTGTGTGGAACTTTTCAGGAAAAAGGGGATCAAATCTCATGAAGCAACTCTTCTCTCTTCTAGCCCATGGGCAATGCAAGGAACCTGCATGATACCAGAGGCTCACTTCTCTCTTCTCATGTCTTCTGGAAAGGATTCGTTAATGCTTCCTGCAAGGTGAAGCAGAAGCCTGCATTCCCAGCTGCACAGAAGTGTTTGAGGGCAGTGTCTCCCTTAAAACCCAAAAATAAAAAAAACAGGTCATTCAACAGGCACATGGATTAGAGTACATGTTCAATGATCCCTCCTCCCTGGAGCCTTCCACATGCCCATCTTCCACATTCACAGAGCAATGCTTGGCCATTCTCAAGACCAGGAGACCATGATGCTCATCACCAGGAAGTCAATAAGGAACATGAAGAGAGCAGCATGGATTGCAGAAGGTGGCACATCAAGGATCTTCAGCTCTGCTGCTAGAACACAAGAGCTTAACTTCAGTATTGACTTTTTGCCAACTACCAAGTACGATAGCAGTGTCAAGCCCAATATGCAGATATGCAAGTAGTAGGTGACACCCCGCATCCATTCACAAAAGTGGGCAACATCTGCATCAGAACAAGGAAGTATCTTACCCTTACTCATAAAAATCATCAGAAACAAAATAAAATGGATGCAAGACTTCTCATTTCACTATTAGGTAGCTGTTGGAATTCCCTATTAAATAATACCTCCTCCAAAATAAAAAGTATCTCAGACATGTGTCAACTATTCAATGGATGACATTTTAAAAACTATGGACTTTACTTAATATTTATGTATGCTATATCCCTGCCTAAGGCTCTATGAGAAAGGAGCACATAGAATTGGATCTTTGAAAATCTCACATTTGCTGATAAATATTACTGCTGATCTCAGGCATGGCGAAGTGAAAAGTGGGACTTTGGATATTCCAAGAATGCTATGTTGTGGGATTGGTGTCCCTGATTCATACATAGCATATGGTTTCTATGAAATCCAGTGAGGGAGCAGGAGTAACGAAGCTGATTGCACAGATGACCTCAGGGAATACTGACAGATAGGCCAAATGAAAAATATGTTCCAGCTAACCATTGGTATTTGGGCTTCTGATCCCAGTCCTGTTTTTAAAAAAGGTGCAGACAGGCAGTGTTCATTAAAAACTGTCTACCATGTAAAAGTGGGTAATTTAAATGGCATCTAGTTACACATCTGATAGAATGGTCTGGCAACATATGAATTTCATTCTAACAACAACAACAACAACAAAACATAGAAAATGAGACATAAAGATAAAACCTTGTCTTCACCAGGATGCCTAAAAATAGGTTTTATTTGGCTCATGCAAATAAATATCTTTCAATAGATTTTCTGATTTCCGAATGAATCCATTCAACTTCATACTGCACAGATCACAAGGTTTTCTTTACAGAATATTCTCTTCTTCTTCTTAAAGCCTCCCATAGAAAATGTCTCACAGGACATAGGAGGGGAATGACCCAAAGGATGAGAGAATGGCTGGAACCGTTCTCAAATGTGCCCATGTAGCCTAAAGTTTGAAGGCATCTAATTGTACTCTAAAACAAGTATGAACCTATTTGATCCATTATTAATAAATATCACCACTTTACCACTTGAACCAAATCACAGAAAATTGGAAACAGATGATCATTTGCTTTGATACCTTTACTTCTGTTTCATTACTCAGAGTCGATCAACTCTATACTTCAAGTGACACAGATTTATTACAGAATGCCTAAGATCCTAAGGATCTATTTTAGCTCAGCCCATGGTATTGCTTCATTATTTTATTATTTTGTAAGTAATAAAATATAACTTCATGTTGGATGATATATTCAAGCCATGAATATATCATCCAACATTGTTCTTCCCAAAATATTAGCCCAATTTCTGCGCGTGCTCACTTACTGTTTAGGAATTTTACTAATTGTCTGAAGGTTCTAGAGGACCTGTTAGACTCCTAATGGACAAACCATACAACATACTCCAGAGAACGGACGAGTGCCATAAGAAGAAAATAAGGTCAGCCTACAGCAATGGGCAGCTGCCTGCCCTCGGCTGGGAGGAGCCCTGGCCATGGCACCAGGGCTGCTGGGCAGCAGAAGCCTCCACAGCCCTGCAGGGAGCCTGGAGCACAGCTCTGCCTAACCATGCTCAGCCCTGGACAGATGCACATGAGTTCCCATCACAGGCTCGAGTGTGACAGTCCCAGGTGCATGCCTGTCATGCCAGCCACCAGGGAGGCTGAGGCAAGAGGAACGTTTGAGGTCAGCCTTGGCAACTTAGACCCCGAGGCAAAGGGGAAATACTTTTACAGGGGTCTCTGAGGGTGTAGCTCAGGTAGGTCACTTGCCTCACAGGCTCAAGGCCCTGGGTTCAATCCCCAGAACCCACGTACACACAAAAAGTGAACTTGGAATATTGTTTAAAATGATGGATCAGGTACACACAAGGACTTCAATATGACCTCTCAGAGGAGCTCAATTTGAGATCAGACTGAACAAAAGACCACCTGGACCATTGACTCAGTGTCTGAAACCCTCTGTGAGCATGGGAAGCACTGCTGGCAAGACACCAGAGGGCCAAAGCACTTGTGCCCCCTGCAGGGGTGTCTCTTGTCTACCGCCAAAGACTGTTCCCCTCCTGGGGCAGCTGAGAGCAAGCTGGGCCTTGGAGCAAGGACTAGTGCTTTAGATATAGACTATGCAAGCAAGGGGCAATGTCTTTAATAAAACTAAAATTAAAAAGTCACATTGAAAAAATTTTTAAAAGAAGAAAATAAGGTCAAGTAGAGGAAGCCCATTTTCACAGGAAAAAATCCCCCAGTGAAAAGCATCAGAATAGATACCAAGAAAAATACCAACAAAAACAGTGTGCTCCCACTATGTATCTACTCAACATGCAAAAGTTAGAAAGCTAGATAATACAATCCTGGCCACAGGTAGAGCTATGCAGAAGAGCCACCTGGCAGTGCTTAGTCAAAGAAGTAAACATGCACACTTTGACCTAGAAATTCCACCTGTGTGTAAACCAGGCGGTGCTTAAGCAGTTTCACAAGGGGACATGCACAGGGAAATTTATCCACAGGTTCTTATAGAGTTGTCTGTGCTTACAGGGAGTTGATGGTTGTCAAGATGCCCACAGCTGTGAAAGTCAAAAGCTAAAAAAATAATAGATGCCAACCTGGATATATTAATAGAAATCAATGAAAAACAATAGGTTGACACATGACAGTAAAATCCCTGAGTTCAAGTTCTTGCTAACCTACCTACCAACAATCATGCTTGGTCAAGACACTGACATACTTCAAGGCAAAAAAAGGGAGAATATATAATGTCGTTATTAGATTTCTTAAATGCAAAAAAGGAAATGGTAATATTTACCCAGCCATGACCTGTTATGCATAATATGTGAGATTATTGTGGACATGTTGGTGAATGATTATCTACTCAGATACGTTCCGTGACTCACCAAATGCAAAGGTCCATGAAGAATTACCGTCTCCATGAATTCATCATCAAAAGCCTTGAGTCAATAGGGGCTTCACAAAACGGCTTCCTGGCCAACTTGATGAGTGCGTCCTCAGACAATGCTTCCACCTGAAAGATGTCACCAACTTGTTCTCATTCACATCTCCACAGTGCCACAAAAAAGAAACAAAGTCTGATACTCTATTGAGTGAATCCTCAAGTGGACCAAACACCATACTTCCTTCCATATTTTAAAATTAACAAATGTAACTTCAACTCAATAACTTGCATTAGGCAACATGCAACCCTAACCTCTTACACGTACTCTTTTACACACTCACGTGTCCTAGGTTCTGATCTAACTGTCCATTGAGCAGTCAGAACACGTGCTACTTCACATTCCTTACAGGCGACCAACCCATTCACTGCTAAGCTGAAGACAAATCCCTGGTCACAGGAGAATGGAAGCATATCTCCCACAACAAAATGCATCAGGAAACATTGGGATTTTTAATAAAAACTCCGGGGACACCCTTTTGAAAATCACTTAACCCCTGAAAAGGCGCCTGCCATTCTCCTTGCTGTGGGGGGCGGCGTATTTGAGTCAATTTTTAAATACCTTTTCACAGTTGAGAACATCACTGCACACACCAAAATAACAACAATAATAATAATAATAATTATTATTATAAAAAAAATCACTGCAGAAGGGCATGGAGTAGGGAAGCAGCTCAGGAGAGCACACCGGGGAAGCAGAGAGAGAGCTCCCTTCACCAGGACAGAGTAGCAACCCCAGGGGCCTTCCCTAGAGACCCACCACCTCCAGCCACACCCTACTGCCTACAGTTACCACCCAGTTAGTCCCCACCAGGGGTTCAATGCACTAATTAGGTCAAGGCTCTCCTAACTAGCACTGTCTCACAAGGGAACTTTTGAGGGACACTAACAAACCATCACATCTGTGAGCTGCAAACATCTGTACCCTCACCCTTTCTCATAGGACATTTTCCCCAGCCATCAGCCCTCAGGCCTTCTGTAGTTTCACGGATTGGAAATCTCACTTTTAAATGGTGCTTCCAACTGAACACACTGCTCTACAGGGAGCCAGGTATTTCTGGTCCTATATACACTGGACAGAGAGATGTTGAGGTCCTACTAGGTGTCAGATACTGTTCAACATTCCGGGATACAGCACAGACCTGGCCTTGGCCTCCCAGAGTCTGTCATTTAGCTACTTGTTTATGTGTAGCCTGAGATTAAGGAAGCTTTGAGTGGGGAAGGTAGGGGTGTGTGTGTGTGTGTGTGTGTGTGTGTGTGAAGATTGTCACCATTCACAGATTACATTTAACTAATTAGTGTTGGGAGCATCAAAGGCAAATGAAACAAAATCTCTTCCCCAGGGCAAAAGAGGGGAGATAGGGTGCATACTCAAATTTTAGTAATTTCATAGGTTACTTCTGATACACTGGTATAATTTTCCCCGGGTCTCTAATTCTACCCCTCATAAAAGAAGTCTGTATTTGTTATAGAGGGGTTTTTAAATAATATATAATGGAAAACATCAAAAGATAATGCCTTGCTTAAGAAAACAGCAGGCATACTTAATGACCATTATATAACATTGGGGTTTTTAAAGTCAGCATCCTGTTTTATACACAGCCTACTGCTAAGAATTACACTTCACACCTGGTGTGGTGGTGCAAAAAATATGTGGTTGGCCATTATTTTTCACATCCAATGGACTGTCTTTTTACTGTATTGATGTTATCTTTTTATGAGCAAAACTTCAGTTTTCATGAAGTCCAATATATTTATTTTTTTCTAGTTGCCTGTGCTTTTGGCATTTTATCAAAAAAAAAAAAAAATCATTGTTAACTCCAGTGTCCTGAATCTACTGCCCTATGTTTTCTTTTGTAGGTGTTGTATCAGGTAAGAGTTCAACTTCATTCTTTTGCATGTGTATGTCCAGTTTTCCCCAAAATGATTTGCTGACAAGACTGTTCTTTTCCTCATTGAATGGTCTTGTGTCCCTTATCAAGAGTCATTTGACCATATACACAAGGGCTTACTTCTGGGCATTCTATTCTGTCCCATTGATCTCTTTCTGTCAACACCACACTGTTTTGATTGTGCTAGCTCTGTAGTAGGTTTTGAAATCAGGGAGTTTGAGTCCTTCTAATTGTTTCTCGTTTTCATAATAGGATTGGCTACTTGGATTCCCTTGATATTCCATAAGAATTTTAGGATGGGTTTTTCTTTTTCTGCAAAAATTGTCATTGGGAGCTGGGATTGTAGCTCAGTGGTAGAGTGATTACCTAGCATGTGAGAGGCACTGGGTTGTATTTTTTTTTTCCTCAGCATCACATATAAATAAATAAATGTCCATTGACAACTTAAAAAATATTTTTTAAAATTGTCATTGGTGGGCTAGGGTTGTGGCTCAGTGGTAGAGCACTTGCCTAGCATGTGCGAGGCACTGAGTTCAGCACCACATATAAATAAATGAATAAAATAAAGTTCCATCAACATCTAAAATTTTTTTTAAACTGTCATTTGTATTTTTTTAGGGATCAAATTGTAGATTTGGGGTGGTATTGACATCATAATATTAAGTCTTCCAATTCATGAAAATGGGATGCTTCCACAAATTTATATGTTCTTCAATATCTTTCAACAGTGCTTTATCATTATCATTACACTATCATCTTCCACTTCCTTGGTTAATTTCAAAGTGCTATTTTATTTTTTGTTGATGTTATTGAAAATGGTATTATCTTTATAATTTTCTTTTCAGATTAATTAGTAGTAGTACATAGAAATGCAGCGAATTTGTTATGGTTTGGGTACGTGGCATCCCTCAAAAGCTCACATGTGAGATAATGTAGGGGTAAGGTGATTAGATTATGAGAGTTGTAACCTAATCAGTGGATTAAGACACTGAAATGGATTAACTGGGTGGTAACTAAAGGCAGGTGTGGTGTGGCTGGAGGAAGTAGGACTCTGGGGTCATGACTTTGAGGTTTCTGTTTTGTCCCTGGTTAGTGGAGCTCTCTTTGCTTATTGGTGGCCATGCCCTGAGCTGCACTCCTCTGCCACACCCTTCTGCCATGATGTTCTGCCTCACCCCCCGCCCAGAGCTATGCAGTCGGCCAACCTGGACTGAACCTCTGAAATCCTGAGCCAAAATAAACTTTTCCTCCTCTAAATCGGTCTTGTCAGGTATTTTGGTCACAGTAAGGAAAAGCTAACTAAAACAATTTTGGTGTGTTTTCTCGGGATCCTGCCACTTTGAAACTTCTTTTATTAGTTCTCATAAAACCAACTATGTGTTTGTGTGTACTCTTTAGAGTTTTAGATGATGTGTGATCCTATCATCTTAAAGACCATTTGATTTGTTCTATCCAATTTATGTGCTTTTGTTTTTTTAATTTTTTTTTTTTTTTTAGTTCTTGATAGACCTTTATGTATTTATTTATTTTTATATGGTGCTGAGAATCCAACACAGTGCCTCACGCATGCCAGGCAAGTGCGCTACTGCTGAGCTCCAGCCCCAGCACCGTGCCTTTGATCTTTCCCCT
Organism: Urocitellus parryii; assembly: GCF_045843805.1. Taxonomy (NCBI): domain Eukaryota; kingdom Metazoa; phylum Chordata; class Mammalia; order Rodentia; family Sciuridae; genus Urocitellus; species Urocitellus parryii. The sequence goes on along the minus strand of NW_027554095.1, from coordinate 75,684 downwards.
TGCCAAATGACTCCATCAGGGACTCCCAGGGCTCTGGGAATTACAAGTGGCCATCCTCATCCTACTCCTCATCTCAGAGGAAAAGCTTTCTGTCTTCAGGGGTGGCTCACAACCAGGCCTCTCCCCTTGGCTCATCAATGGCCACCTTCCTGCCACCTGTTCACAGGGTCATACGCTGTGCTCACACACTCCTGGTGTCTCTTGTGTGACCAATTCCTTCTCCTTATAAAGACTCTAGGCATCCTGGACGAGGGTGGCTCCCCAGTGACCCCACTTTGACGTAGAAGCTTTATCTCCAGATAGCTCCCATTCTGAGGCTCTGGGCTCAAGATTTCAACCTGTGAATCTGGGAGAACAGACTCAGCCCATGAGAGCAGATGGAGGAAAGGGGTGGGAAGAGGGCTTGCCCAAAGCTCCAAGGGGAAACATGATGGCAGAAACCAGATTTTCTCCTGGAAAGAAATCCAGCCACCACGAACGAACGTCAAATTCCTCTTCTCCCATCACCCCCTGGCCCAGACTCTCCCCAGAGGTGGCTCTGGTCATCTGTTTGTTAGGGAGTCACCCGTGGTCCCCTACCTCCCAGAAGAGAGGATCACCTCAGCTACTGTCCCTAAAGCCAAGTGATGGCTGCGGTTTCCACACTGTGTGGATCTGGAGAGATGCACAGTGCCGCTGGACCAGCCTATGTTCAGGGCTCTGTGTCCCACAAGCTGAAACACGTGGTCCAGGGTCTTCTTTCCACCCACAGGTCCTAAGAACTTGCAGGTCCTTATTCACTGTGGCCACAGACTTCCTGCCAATGGCCATTTCATTGTACATGTCTTATAATTTAACACAACATTGAAATGAATTTCCTTCTGGGAGCTTCCCAGGGCATGTACCAAGACCTAAATTTCTGAGTTGTAGGCAGCATAGCATTCGTGCATTTTCATGGATAATGTTAAATGTGCCTCCAAAGTGTATGAAAAAAGCTTATCTTCCTATCCCCTTCCCAGCACATATTATCAACATCCTTAGATTTTGTAAATAAATGAATAAAATAAAATACGTCATTTGAACTTGTGATCATCTGCTTGCCAGCTGTGTTCCAGCGACCTCGGCCCGTGCAAAATCCTCATCTGTGTTTCTCCTCGAGCCTCCTGTTCTACTGGGTTGCCATTTCCTCCCAATCGGTCCCTCTGTTTTGACAATGTTTGGGGCATATTTCGTTGGAGAGTAGTTTCTAATGTGGATGGTCAATTGAACCATCTTGACAGCTTTGGGTTTTGAGGATTGAAGCCAACCCTCCCCATTTCTAGGCCACAGCCTCTTCTAGATTTCTACCAGTATTCCAGTAAATATTTCTTTTGATTTGGTTGATCTCTGTGTCTGGGTTCTAGACTTAGGTCCTGCACTTGCTAGCAGGGACATTGTGCTTTCTGGTTTGTTGTGTTGGCTTCTTGGGGACACTGTGAGGATCAGGTAGGCAAGGCAGGTAGAGTGGCTGGCCCAGAGCATGGCCCAGAGGGAGCGTTTGATCAACATTATTTGTAAAATGTCCGCAGTCAATTATCACACCCGGCATGAAAGGCCATCATAATAATCATCATTATTAAAATATCAGTCACAATAATTTTTTCTACTTCCATGGTGTAACTGTATTATATTCTCAATGAGTGAGCTCACAGGCAGGTTTCTTTCCATGCCTGCTTCTGTCACTTAGCCTGGAAGCCCCTGAAATAGTTTGCACTTCAGGACTAGAAGCTCTTTTTTTTTTTTCCTCTTTATTTTTTTTAATGATTTTTAAAATTTATTTATTGGAGGCTATTTTACAATACACTTTTAACTGGCCATTGGCCTCCTGATGGTACTCCATGCGTCATCGGAGCCTGGCTTGCATCTGCCAGTCACCATCCTCTGGGATGAGCCAGATGCTCAATCACATCCCGGGGAGTGCAGATGGCTTTGCTAAGTCCTGTCCCTCCTGGGCCTGCAGTGTTGGGTCAGCCCTCACAATGGAAAAGAGGTGTTGATGAGTAGGCACACATGTCCTGCTCCCTCCTGGGGTGGGAGGAAAGTTCTGAGGTTTCCAGGCAACCCAAGTGTACTCTGGAAAGCACCATTTATTACCCAGAGGAAGTACCTGCCTCCTCCTTGTTTACAGATTTTTTCAGGAATGTGTGTGATTTCTATCAGATGTTCAGGCTTCTCCTGGAGAGATTCCAAGGTTTTCCTCTTCTAAGCTGATTCTCCAGCTAATGACTCCAACATAATTCTGTCCAGTCAGTCGTGCGGCCATTGTTGTGGCAGCCCTCTGGTCACTTGAACCCCTTCATGCAATGATTTTTTTTTTTCTAGGAGAAAGATGGAAAGAATATCCAGGACCTGGTGGCCCAGGCAGGGTCCCTTCTCTGGAAGGCAACCTCAGGGTGGGGCTACAATTTCCACGTCTGATCAGTCCTGGCGACTGTGCCTGCTTATTGCTTAGTGGGAAGATGCAGCTTCAGGTCCTGACAGACGATGGCAGACCTGTGGGTTCTGCTTAAGGGGTAGAACCAAGCCCCCCAAATGCCCCATGCCCACCTGTCAGGCCCTCAGAGACTGCTGTGCATTCCAGCCAAAGCTCTCTGCAGCCTGCTCAGGGACCAATGAGCCACTGTTTAGAGTCCAGGACATTCTGGCTAGGGAGAAACCGCACACTGGCCGAGAGATGGCCAGCGATGAGCAGCCCTTTAACGGGTCTCCACGTCTTGGTGTCTTGACACGTATCTTCCACACCAAAGAAATTAGAGTGAGGCTTCCTCCAGAAAAGGTGCAATGTCCAACTGTCGCAGCTTCCAAGTAGAAATGCTGCAGCATGCTTTCAATTGCCAAATGTGTTTGGGGTTTGGCTTTTGGATGCATTCGTGAGATCAACATGTAGATTTCTTGTGTGTGTTTCCTGGGCAAAATAATACAAGCCCCAGAGAGTTTTATCCCATTGCCCAGAGATGGACAAGCACTCTGCTTTTCTAAAAAGCTTTTAGAGGGTGCTTGCAGACAGCCAGATTGGGACTCAGTGACTCATTCTCACCCTCGTTGTGCTGGTGATGGAAGGTTTATGGAAGGTCTTGAGGATGACATGGACATATGTGGTCCTCTAGTGCCAGCTCTGCCTTAGTGGGGTGGGGGGTGTTAGCCTCTGTGCACACTGCCATGTTCAGCTCTCCCTGCGGAGCCAGGGCAAGGGGGACTCTCTGCTTTAAGAACCCATGGCTTCCATGCTGAAGGCTCCTGAGACCCAATCTGAGCCAAGTATCCCTTTTTTTCAAGTGCCAGTATCCCTTTTTTTCCTCTTTGGGGCTTGACCCCACGGCTTCACTGTCTGTGTTCTTTTGTTTGTTTGTTTATTCATTCATTCATTCATTCTGGGGATGGAATCAGGGGGGCTTTACTACTGAGCCACATCCCAGTCCCCATGTTTTATTTTTTATTTTGAGACAGGGCCTCGAGTTTGCTTAGGGACTCACTAAGTTGCGAGACTGGCCTCAAACTTATAGTCCTGCCTCAGCCTCCCAAGTCCCTGGGATTACAGGCGTGCACCCCCACACCTGGAGCCTGTATCCTCTTTATTGCTACTAGGAAGCCCTGGCCATGCACCATCTTGGGAACACATAGGTCATTAGATGTGTGTGGGCAAAGCCCTGCACTTTCCGGAACCATCTCGAATCCCCTGCTCTGCCCCATTCTCCCGGGAGGGGTGGGGGTGACTCTGTTTGGTCCTGAGTAAACGCAGGGCCTGAGAAAGGACACTGCATCTCAGGCACACTCCAGGGCCATTTGTTCCGGCTCCTGCAAGACAACATCCTGTTTTGCTAGAAACTCTATCGACAGAGGCTTGGAACTCCTGTTGTTCATTCTCTGAAGTTCTGCCATTTCTTCTCAGATGGCTCCATCTCCAAATCTTTCAACCCCCTCCCCTGCTCCAGGACTTTGAAGTGGTTTCTTTGGAAGCTTCTGCACAGGGATAAGGACAAGCCATTCCTCACATGATTCTTCAACAGGAGGAAGAGAGGGACCAGAGGGGCCACAGGGAGCAACCTCCTGCTCTGTTCCAGGCAGCCACTTCCAGGCTGGGGCTGCAGCCTGGGGCTGTCAGGACGGCTCTGGCTAGGGGGGAAGCCCTCCCCAAGCCTGGGTCACAGCCTCCCGTGCTCCAGGGCAGCTGGTGAGCACTGGTGGAGAGTGGAGGGGAAGGCTTGCCCCCCAGGAGTCGGGTCTGGACAGCATTCAGGTGGGAAGAGACCACTGGTCACCAAGGGGATGTGAAGCAGGGGTGACCCAGGGCAGCCATGGGATCTCCTCTAAAGACCACTGTGGTCCCAGCAGTACAAAGGGACTGAGTGACATTATTACTCTTCCCTGTTTTAAGGACAGAGGTATGGAAGGGATTCCTGAGAGTCACAGAAAACATGGCTCACAGGTTTCAGTTTGCCATCAAGGAGTGACCTTGGCCGCACTGGTGGCAATTCCCCGGACCCTTGATGAGCCCCTGGCATCCTCCCAGTGAGTCCTCCCAGGCCCAGTCTCAGGGGCAGACAGCTGCCCTAACTGCTCTCCCTGGACCTGAGGATGACATGGGGTTTTGAAATCCTTTTGGTTGCCGCACTGGGCATTGAACCCAGGGCCTTGCACATGCTAGGCAAGTGCTCTACCACGGAGCTCACCCAGCCCTGAGGGTGACAGGTTTGGAGAGCATTGGCTAACTGAGACTTGGTGAGGTAAATCCCCATAGTCCTACAGTCAGCACCTTTCTCTACCAGCTGCGTTTGCAGGGTTAAGATCTTAGCCTGAGTTTTCCCTTATTTCTTTCTCTCTCTCTCTCTCTCTCTCTCTCTCTCTCCCCCTTGGTATTTTGGTACAAGGGGTTGAACCATGGGGTGCTTTTCCACTGAGCCACATCCCCAGCCCTTTTTAAAATATTTCATTAGAGACAGAGTCTCACTGAGTTGCTCAGAGCCTCACTAAATGGCTAAGGTTGGCTTCAAACAGGCCATCCTCCAGCCTTAGCCTCAGCCTCCAGCGTTGCTGGGATTACAGGCATGCACCACTGCCCCCCAGCTCTGCACTATTCTTAATCAGAGAACCTGTGGGGCTATGTTTACTAGGTATGAATTGAGTTGCCCTCCAGAGAAAAGAAAAAGTAACAAAGCACTGCTGTGTGGGCAAATCAGGGATGACCCCAGGACAGGGTCAGCTTTCTCTCCAAGGAAACCCCACTGCCAAAAATGAGCCTCTTGGCTAACGCAGTGGTGCACTCCTGTAATCCCTGCACCTCGGGAGGCTCAGGCAGGAGGATCAAAACTTCAAAACCAGCTTCAGCAATGGCAAGGCACTAAGCAACTCAGCGAGACCCTGACTCTAAATAAAATACAAAATTGGGCTGGGGATGTGGCTCAGTGGTCAAGCACCACTGAGACTAAACACCGGTACCTCCCCCACCCCCCCAAAAAGAGACTCTGTTAAGGACTTCCATGTTGGCTGAGGCAGCTGCCTGCAGTGGGTGTCCTGCAGAATGCAGTCAATCTCCCCAGGCCTGGGCTGTGGGGAGGCTTGGCCTGGTGACCAGGGGTTAGCCCCCAGCTAATGATCACTTGGTATTGTGGTTTGGATGTCAAATGTCCCCATTGCCCATGTGCTAAAGGCTTGGTCACCAGCCTGTGGCCCTTGGGACATAATGGAACCTTTAGGAGGTGGGGCCTAGTGGACGGAATGAGGTCATTAGGGGTGTGACCTTGAGGGGATATTGGGACCCAGCCCAGTCCTACCCCTACCCCCTACCCCCACCCCACTTCCCAGAGGTGAGCAGCCTCCTCTGTCACAAGCTCTAGCTGCCAGGATGTCCTACTGTGCTGCCACAGGCCCAAAGCAACAGGGCTAAAATCCCATGGACTGAGACCTATACAGCCATGAGCCAAAAGAAACCCTGTTTCCTTTTAAGGGGATTCTCTCAGATGCTTTGTCACAGCAACAGAAAGCTGACAGCACCCTTGGTCTGTGCCCTTGCTTTATAGATGGGGATGCTGAGGGCCCACAGGAAGCCGAGCAGCCCCAGTCACATGGTCCTGTAAAAACAACTATTATCCATTCATTCACTGACTACATGGCAGGAGCTGGACTCCAGATCTCAGTGTTTGAAAAAGTTGTGTTTCCTTCCTGCCCCTTAATCCCTCGCTCTCTCTTTGTGTATGCATCCAAGAAGGACCTTCAGGAGATTGCAATGCCACCGAGTCATCCTAGCCAACTTTAGACTTGAACATGAAGTTCATGGGATTGGGCAAAAGGGGAGAGTGGGGAAGGCTTATGGGGGCTAGCAAAGATGGTGAAATCAGATGGACATCATTACCCTAGGTACATATATGACTGCACAAATGGTGCCTCTCTACAACGTGTACAACCAGAAAATTGAAATGTTGCACTCCGTTTTTGGTACGGTGAATTGAAATGCATTCTGCTATCATGTACAACTAAGTAGAACAAATAAAAATAATAATAAAAAAAGAAATAAGAAAAGAAATTTTACTTGTGCAAATTTTTTCTATATACTTCTAAAGGATAAAGACTTACAATAGGTAGCTACAGTACCAACATCACATGCACACTGACTGTTCCTTAGTGTTGCTCACAGCCATCTCATGATTCTAGTGAGTGGCCATGGGTCTGACCAACAGTGGGGGTCTGAACGGAGTCTCACGAGATACACAGGCTCTGAGCACAAGGACCAGGAGAGGGTTCTGGGACATGTGACTGTCTGCCTGTGGTGCCCCGGTGACTAACACAGAGCTCATCATCATCTACTGAGTGACAACAAGGAAAAAAATTCACCCACATGATGGCCTAACCAATAGCAAAAGCATCAAAGAAAAATCCAAACTATGAAAAGCGAAAGAACTGGCCCAGCCTGTGCCTCTCCCCAGCTCCCAGTTTGGGCTCCTACAACATTTCACGCACTTCTCCCTCCAACTGCCAACAGAACACCTGCATGAACAACCAGCCATGAAGAAAGCCAGAGACCTGCTCACCTGTTCTGAGGCAATCTGGAGACATTACATTTGGATGTATTTACGAAACCCAAGTTTAGACGCATAACATTATCTATATAAATCTCTAATATAATGATATATATACTCAATTTTTAAAATTAAGTATGCTCTATATTTACAAGAGGCAAATGGTTTTGGACACTTGTGGAAAGATTCAAATGCCCAGACAGATGGGGAAAAAATACATTGCTATAGAGTAAAACTATGATATCAATGGAACTTCTGAGTGGAATTTAGATTTTAATGAACCAGGAAAATAAAACCAACAATTTTTCAATTTGTAAATGCTGAATCCCAAGAAATGAGGTTCATCACAAGTTGCAAAAATGCTTCCATTATTTGCTGCCATCAGTTAGGGAAATATATAACCTTCAAAAGGAGGCTTTCTAAGCAAAACACAAGCCAGAAGTGATCTAGGACTGATAAATTTGCTATATTAAGGTTTAAAACTTCTGTGGATTTTAAAACTTTAGTGTGAAAAAAAAATTAAGAACAAAGTCAAAATATCTGATAGACAGAAGGCTCATGTCCTTAACTGACAAGAAGCTTATCCCAATCAAAAAAGAAAATAAACCACCCAATTAAAAAATGGGCAAAACACCCGAACTGACAGATGTCCAAAGTGAAAGCGCAATGGTCAATGAACATGAAAATGGAGTCCGCACTCTCCTAACTTAGAAAGCGCAGGTGAAACTAGGAGAGATGTCTCAGGGACCAGATGACAATCAGTAAAGTCTGAGAATACACAGGGCAAGGATGGGGTGGCACAGAGGGACATAAACTGCGGCAACCTTTGAGGAGGTGATCTGGCAATGTTTGACATTTACACCTAGTGCAGCAGCAATTTCAAGATATTTCAAGCAATTTCAAGACATTTCCCCTATTGCCATACTTGCAAAAGTTCAACAATCTATGTACAAAAAGTTCAGTTTTTTTAAGTAAATGATACAAATTTGCAAACAAAAATATTCAGCAATAGGGAGCAGGTAACAAAAATCAGGTCTGTGCATACGCGGGGACACTAGGCAACCAGTACCGGAACAGAGGGGAATCTGCTGTGCTAACCCAGGATCACTGAGGGCAAAACCAAGCAAGAAGGGCAAGGTGCGAACTCACGGCTGTAACATGATGTCTTGGTGAAGCTTTTTACAAGGTTAAGGGTGATAACTGGACACAAAATTACTGAAAAGATATTTTTGGAAAGAGACAACAGTAACTGCTAATCATGATTTCTTACACCAACGCACTATCATGTGTATTACTTTTGCTTTGAAAGTGTCAGTATGAAGCAACTGATGGTTTTTCTGTTCTATTTGAATATATATCACAAACTAGATGTTCACTAGGGAAACTTGAAACAAAAGTCTAAAGAAGAAAATTTAAATGACTGGCAAACCTACTAATCCACATAAACACTTAACAGTGTATAGTGTTCTAAATTTTTCTTAACATACAAATGACTTTAAAAAAATCAACTTTACTGACACATTAATTACTGACACAGTAATTATGTAAGTGATTTTTCACAAGCTAGAGAATATTACATTGGACAGCTATCCTGTTTTTGTAACTGGGCCAGATTGGACTTGCTCTTCTAATTTTTCACTATTATACACAATACAACGGTGACTTAACCCTTTTAAATACCCACTGTCCTCAGATGTAGGTCTTGGAGCTCTTCTTTTTTTACCCTGAGAAGCCTTGTGGTTTACCACAAGGTTTCTGAGCCCAGACCTCTAGACGCTCAGTGAGGGGGAAAGTAGGCCAGCAGCAGGGCCCCGGGCTCCCAGCGGGGCAGCCAAGCCTCTGCACACCACCACCTCCATGTCCAGAGTCACCCCACTCACCTGCAGCTCCCTGCCCATCCCCCACAGCCACCAGGACACGGACCCATCTCTTCCTTCCCTCTTTGGCTGTCATATTAAATACATTTCTTACCTAAACGACAAAATGGCTCACCAATAGAATAGCTAAAGAAAACTCTGAGGTAGAGGACGAGGACCTGCTGGCTCAGCCACACAGGCTTGGTGAGGGGCCCAGCACCTCCAGTCTGTAGGCACAGAAGCAAACTCCCCAAATGAAACCTCCCTCCGGAGCATTTCCTCAAGAACAGCATGGAAATAAGACTTTCTCCTCCTATTTCACAAGGTTATTAGGAGAGTTAACTGAGATCACCTTGAAAAGAATTTGTAACTATGTACCTCAATATACCCCATCGTAATCAATGTACCACAGGAAAGAAAACACTGTGGGTTGAACTTTGAAATAGTTTAACGCTGACTGTAAGACACATTCCAGGGTCAGAGACACTAAAGTGTCTTAGAAATGGTGAAATACAACATAAGAAGTTACTTGGCTGGACTGGCTTGCTACCTTAAGGATGAGGCTGAAACGAGGATACAAACTTTGGAAATACCTGCTGATTATGAACTTCAGGGAAATCTCCAATTTTTTCGGCCTCTTTTAAAGGCCAGGAACTATAAAAGTATCAACTAAATTGCTTCAAAGCTAGCTGACTCTGGCTCATGGTGGCCCCTTTCTTAGGAAATGGCGTTGAAGGAAAAGGGAGGCTGAGTCCATTCTTGTGGATGATCTAATAGGAAACAACCAACATATGAAAGACTCTTTCAATGGGATCAACTTTCCAAAGCTATGAACTGGGCTGGGTGCAGTGGGGGAGGCTGAGGCAGGAGGAGGGCAAGTTCAAGGACAGCCTGGGTAACTTAGCAAGACCCTTCTCAAAATAAAAAAATAAGAATGGCTGGGGATGTGGCTCAGTGGCAGAGTGCTTGCCCAGCATGCACAAGGCCCTGAGTTCAATACATTGTGTTGGCTGGGGGGAGGGGGGGAATAATACACAATGGGATGCCAACATAAAATGCTTCTAAACATACTTTAAATTCCATGATATAACTGATATTTAAGAAACAATATACATATTCAGAGAGGCTTTGTCACAAATTTGATATATTGATTGTTCACTTTTTTTTTTTTTTTTTTTAGGGTAATGGGGACTGAACTCACGGACCCTCAAACCACTGAGCCACATCGCCAGCCCTATTTTTTATTTTATTTAGAGACAGGGTCTCACTGAGTTGCTTAGAGCCTCACTTTTGCTGAGGCTGGCTTTGAACTCAAAATCCTCCTGACTCTGCTCCCGGACCCCCTGGGATTACAGGCTGCACCAAGGTGCCCCACAAGGTAACAGTTTTAATCATTCATTTAAATTAAAAAGAGGCAATAAAATTCTATGGAACTTATGATTCACAAGATAAAACTGAAATTTTGTATTATTATTCATTGTATTATTATTCAATTTATCAATTTAAGTGATAATATTTTTGTTTTTTTAATTTTTACGTTTATCAGAAATTTTTTTATTGTATTGCTTTTGTTTTCTTTATATAGGTCCTGCAGTGGCTCAATTTTATTTGACTGTTACACTGTGAATATTTTCCTACATTCATAAATATTATTCACAACTATGATTTTTTAATGTCTACCCGTTGAATTAAGTTCTTTATTAACATGCATTTTACTATTTTAATTTCAAGTAAAGACTATTGAACTTCAAAGGCTACTTAGATTTACTATTATTTCAACTCTTTCTGACACTTTCTGGAGGGACAATGAGGTTAACTTATACACCTGTTAATTACACTTATGTGAGTGAAGTTCATGTTTGAAACAGATGTGTGCATGTGCACACACACCGCATGCACAATCCATTGTAGCATCCACGCTAATAGACTGAACTCTTTCTATTTTTTGCAGTGCTGGGGATTGAACTCGGGGCCTTGTGCAAGCTGGACCAATGCTCTACCACTGAGCCACAGCCCCAACCCAAGTTCTTTCTTAATCATGCAAGTTACACCACTTACTAAATGGGACCCATGGCATTTAAGTGAGGACTCTACAACAGGGCACAGTTTCAACAAGTACAAGGTTACATCCTCTTCAGTAAGTTTTGAAAACCCATGAGTTTCTGTGTCTTGGAGATCTAGAATTTCAAAAGCCATTTCCTCATTGTCCTAGGGGCAAAGTTGCAACATATGCAGTCAAGGGGGAGAAATAAAGAATGTCCCTTCACTTCTGCCCTTTTCAATGCTTTATTCACTAGAATCACTCAATAAAATTTCACTCTATAGGTTCTTAATCAAGAAGACGACCATCCTTCATGCTATGCACTGTAATAGACATAATCAATTCACAGCAAACTATTCTAGATTAATTCTAAGCACTGCAAACACACTTAATCATGACAGGCTAATGACAGACATTCCCTCTGCAGGCTAAGTTCAAAAGTCTCAAGCCTTAGGCTTTATGTCCAGCAGACATACACACTCACTCAGACCGCGGTGATCAGGTCAGGAACCAAGGCAGGCTTCTCCTGGAATGGAGCTGATGGCCAGCTGAGGAGAGGGTCACAGGGAGAAGTTGCGGCTCTCACCAGGGTCAAGATGTGGCTGTAGAGTTGGAGAGCGGTAAGGATCAGGCACAAGATGACAAGTGATGAGATGTCAGTCCAGGTCCTCATCAGACACTCCAGCTTGGGTGCATCCTTGTTTTGGCTGGCTGAATGTCTGTTCATTTGTTTGCTCTATTATTTATACTAAATTTGGGGACTTTTGACCCCCCTTTCAATCCTTATCAGTTACCACCAGATTTCTCAGTGACAACATTCACCCTGGGGTTAAAACATCTGGTCTGGTGGTCCCTCCCTGATTTTCTCGTCTTTCCCTCTTTTCAGGGGAGAACAGCCTGACAGAGGCTTCTCTCTGTTTCTCAGGATGGGGAGAAGTGACTTGATTGTGTCTGAGGCCATCCTGGAGGGCTCCCTTAGGCATGCCAGGTGAGACTGCAGGTTTCAAACTGAAGTTTTTAAAATGGGGTGGCTTAAGCTCAGGCCTAAGGCCATCCTCACACTCCTGAAATAGCAAAGCACACTGGCTTCCACAGAGGTCTCCCACTGTAGCCCAGCTCAGCAGGACTCAGGAGCAGCCACCTCATAAGTCCACATAACTGAGGACAAGGAGGGCTGGTGGAGAGTCAGAGGCAGATGTGGGTCAACAGTGCAGGTGTGCGAGGATGAGGGGCACGCTCGAACAAGAAGAGTTGGAGAAGAGCCTTTTTCGAGCAGGGAAAAGATGATCAGAAATAAAATTCCCAAGGCCTCTGGGTCTAAAATACTCCTCTAAGGGTCAAAGTCAACTCAGAAAAAAATGAGGCTGTGGGCATGAGGGGGAGAGACCAGCGGGCCCAGCTCTAGCCACCTCTCTTCTCCTGGCACCTAAATCCACAGGTACAACCAAGCCTGTGGTACTCCAGCCCCTTGACCTGACATTCATATCTGTGTCACTATGCCACTAATCCAGGTACCACGAGTACCACGAGACTTCCACGCTAAAATGATCCACATCTTCACAGTGGAAAATTCCATGGTCACCACACAGCCCGGGGAAGCACAGGACATGGTGCTGTGTGAAAAGAGTGGCAGTCCATTGTTGGAGAAGCAGATCACTTGCCAGCTAATCCCTTCTGATTTTTCTATATCTGCTGAACATTCTAGAATGATCATGAATTGCCTTGGTTATCCAAAATTTAACCTACTGCTAAACTGTGAACTCCATCTCCATTGATTGCCTGACAAGCTAATTTAGTCCAGATCACACTTTCAAACACTATCCCAAAGAGGAAGCGTGAGTAGTGATGTCTCTTGAACTTTTCAAAATGAGATGTCCTATCTCCTCAGCTAAGGCCCAGCTAAAAACAGTGTGTGCTTCTTGGTGTGACTCTAAATCAGCAGGGTATCTGGGGCACAATTCAATACCTTTAGTCCTCAGGTGCCCCAAATAAGGGGCTCCAAGTAAACCAGCGGCTCTCCAAATACAGGTCTGGCATGTGAGATAATTCTAGGTACTACTTGAACAAGATCATGCATTTTTAGTTTAACTATCACTAAAATGTTAATTCTTTAAAAATCAAGTCAGGAAAGCACCCCTACTTTCCTGTTGCAGGAGGTGGAAGTGTGTGCCAGTCTACATACATTTAGTGAAGAAGCTGTAGGGTCTGCACTGCTGGCCTGACCAGCTACTGGAAGGAGAGATACAGCACTGTGTCTGCAGCGCATGGCTCAAGCTGGTGAAGTGTCTGCTGTCTCTGGCTCCCCGCAGTGACAAAGGGCCTACAGAGAGATGAAACAAAACCAAGTTAGATGTCCCTGGCTGTGGAGCTGCCAGCACCAAATAACTGTCACTAAAGTCACTAAAAATTCTAATCTTTTGAGAATCATATTTAAGGACAATTGTTGTTTAAACCAATTTTTGGCTGATAGCCAGCTAAATGCCCATCCTCATTAGAGAGGTTACAGTTGCTTCACTCAGTGGATGTCCCAGTCTCAAGAAAGCTCTGTACAGCCAGGGTTTCTGCCCTGCATTACCCAGCCCAAGCTCCTGGGCTGCTCTGGGCAAATGGCGCCCTCTGCTGTATGCAGCTGGGCCGTGGGCAGATGAGGAAAGACCTTCAAGTGAAACTGTTCAGAAGAACAAGACTCAATGTGTGCTATGTTAAGGTTTAAAACTTCTGTGGATTTTAAAGCTTCGATGTGGAAAAAAATTCAAAACTAAGTCAAAATATCTGATAGACAAAAAGGGCTCATGTCCTTAACTTACAAGAAGCTAATCCCAATCAATAAAGACAAGAAAACCACCCAATTAAAAAAATAGGCAAAGCACCTGAACTGACAGATGTCCAAATGAAAGCGCAACGGCCAATGAACACGCAAAATGGCGCGGCACTCTCCTAACTTAGAAAGTACAGGTATAAACTAGGAGAGACGTTTCAGGGATCATACTGACAATCAGTAAAGTCCGATACTACTCAGGGCAAGGATGGGTGGGACAGAGGGACATAAACTGATGCAAACTTTGAGGAGGAGATCTGGCCATACTTGACATTTACACCTAGTGCGGCAGCAATTTCAAGACATTTCTCCTATTTCTATATTTCCAAAAGTTCAACAAACTCCATGTACAAAAAGGTCAATGTTATTGTTGTTGTTTTTAATAAATGATACAAATGTGGAAACAATAGGGATTGGGTCAAAAATCATGTCTATGCACACACTGGAACACTATGAAACCAATACCAGAAATCTGCTTATGCTAACAGAAGACCTCTGAGGGCAAAACCAAGCAAGAAGAGCAAGGTGCAAATTCATGGCTATAATAAGATCTCTGCTAAGCTTTTTATAAAAAGGTAAAGGGAGGTAACATGGACATAAAATTTCAGAAAAGATATTTTTGAAAAGAGACAACAGTAACTGCTAACCATGGTCTCTTACAGCAACGCCCTATCGTGTATTTTGCTTTTGCTTTGAAATTTTCAAAAGGAAGCAACTAACAGTTTTTCAGTTCTATGTGAACACATTTCAAAAACAAGATGTTCAGTAGGGAAACTTTAAAAATCTAAAGAAGAAAATTTAAATGGTTGACAAACCTGCTAACCCAAGTGAACACTTATCAGTGTATAGTCTTCAAGTTTTTTCCTTGCATATAAATGACTTTAAAAAAAATCATGATTACATGACAAATTTTTAACAAAAATTACTTATTGTGTAAGTAATTTTTCACAATTTTTTAATGGCTATAGAATATTACTTTGGAGGCCTGTGGTTGTGGCTCAGAGGGAGAGCACTCGCCTGGCATTCGTGAGGCACTGGGTTTGATCCTTAGCACCACATAAAAAATAAAGATATTGTGTCCACCTATAACTAAAAATAGATATTAAAAAAAAGAATATTATATTGGACAGCTATCCTGTAACTAGGCCCGATTGAACTTGTTCTAATTTTTCACTATTATGCACAATACAATAGTGTCTTAAGCCCGTTAAAATACCCAGTCCTCAGATGTAGGGCTTAAGAGCTTTTCTTTCTTTCTCTGAGAAGCTTCGTGGTTTACCACCAGGTTTGTGAGCCCAGACCTCAAGACGGCTCTATTAGTAGAAAAAGTGAGACTAGCAGCAGGGCCCTGGCTTCCAGCCGGGCAGCCAGGCCTCTTTGTGTCCAGCATCACCCTACTCACCTGCAGCTCCCTGCCCATTCCCCACAGCCACCAGGACACGGACTGATCTCTTCCTTCCCTCTTTGGCTGTCATATTGAAAACATTTCTTACCTAAAAGACAAAATGCTTCATCAATAGGACAGCTGAAGAAAACTCTGAGGTAGAGGACGAGGACCTGCTGGCTCAGCCACACAAGGCTTGTGCAGGACCCAGCACCTCCAGTCTGTAGGCACAAAAGCAAACTTCCCAAACAAACCCTCCCTCTGGAGCATTTCGGGAACACAATGGAAATAAGACTTTCTCTTCCTATTTCATTGGGTTATTAGGAGAGTTAACTAAGATAATCTTTAAAGGAACTTACAACTACACAACTCAATATACCCCCATCTTAATAAATGTACACAGGAAAGAAAACACTGTGGATTAAACTTTGAAATAGTTTAACACTGATTATAAGACAAATTCCAGTATCAAAGGTACTAAAATATCTTAGATATGATGAAATGCAACGTAAGGAAAAAACTTCGCAGGACTGGACTGCTATGTTAAGGATCAGGCTTAAACAAAAATACAGAATTTGGAAACACCTATTTATTATAAACTTCAGGAAAATCTCCCATTTTTTCAGCCTATTTTAAAGGACAGGAATTATGAAACTATTAACTAAACTGCTTAAATGACAGTTGTCCCCTTTCCTTCCTAGGAAGAAGTTTAAGGAAAAGGGAGGCTGAGTCCACACTTTTGAATGATCTTATAGGAAACAACCTACATATGAAAGACTCTTTCAGTGGGATTAACTTTCAAAAGCTATGAACTGGGGTGTATGTAGGGGCACACGCCTGTAATCCATGTGACTCAGGAGACTGAAGCAGGAAGAAGGCAAGGTCAAGGCCAGCCTGGGCAACTTAGCGAGACCCTTCTCAAAATAAAAAGTAAAATGGGCTGGGGATGTGGTTTGGTGGCAGAGTGCTTGCCTAGCATGCACAAAGCCCTGGGTTCAATCTCTAGAATTGGGGTGGGGGGAATAACACACAATGGGATGCCAACATAAAATACTTGTAAACATATTTTAAAAATTCCATTGCCGCAGTCTTGGCTGGGCACTAGATCACGAGCCACTCACACTTTGTAGATTCAAACAGCAATTTTTTTATTCCCCAACTCACACCGGCCTCTACACACGTTCTCGGGAAATCCAAGTTCTGCCCGCACAATTCACGTCCCAAATTACTTTCTCAATTCCAAGAGAACTCAACGGGAACTCAGGCAACAGGAACATCCCTAAAACCCAGATTGTCTTAAACCGGGAACACCTTAAACCCAAATTATCTTAAACCGGGATACTTCCTAAAACCTGCAGGATATACACCTTAAACCTGGATCCACCCTGGTCCTTGAGCAGGGTCACCTTTCTCAAAGACACATGCAATGTCACAGCGAATTTCCATTTAACATGGGGTACGCTGGCAAGGAAATTTCGATGCGTCATTCCTACTTGGCAATGGCCCTCAGCATTCCATAATATAACTGATATTGAAGAAATAATATACTTATTCAGAGAGGCTTTGTCAAAATTTGATATATAAATTATTCCACAATTTGGGGAGGTACCAGGAATTGAACTCAGGGGCACATGACCACTGAGCCACATCCCATCCCTTTTTTGTATTTTATTTAGAGACAGGGTCTCACTGAGTTGCTTAGGGCCTTGCTTTTGCTGAGGCTGTTGAACGCACCATCCTTCCGCCTTAGCCTCCCAAACCACTGGGATTTCAGCTGTGCACCGCGCCCGGCTCTGTTCCACATTATTAAACACTGATTAAATGCACAGTGCCAGCTCAAAGGAACACTGACCATTGGAGAACCACCCTGGAAGGGTGGGTCAAGTACACCTGATACAGGATCTGTGAGCAGCCCAGAGACCACTGCCCTAGTCAAACTGGACACTGGCCATAACCTGAGGCTTTCTGCCCCTGCTCCTCCCAACCTGTTCTCTGAGTGTGTCCTAGATACAACTGGTGTACAGCTCCACAAGAGGCCACCAGATAGCACACTCTAGCTCCAGAAAGAAGGAACTTAACATAATCTCCAAATTCTGCTCCTGAATTTTCCCCTCACAAACCTCAATTTCATAGTTCCCTAAAAACCAAGGCAGCAGTGGGGACCACCAACATGAAGGAACTGAACTTCAAATTGTGTTAATTCCTCCCTGAACTTGAGTCTGTGTCCGAGAGATCACTGTGACCACAGCTTTGCTCAGCTCCTCCTGCCCACCCCACCCCGGCAACCTCTCCAGAGGACCCTGGGAGTTGAGCTCGGCAGGCCTACCTCGAGTATCCTGGTATCAAAGTCCTCATAGGTCTCTACAAGGAGAGAAGAAAAAGCATACAGATAAGAGCATCCAAGCTGCTCACGTGTGACAGCCTTTCCCAGGTGCCATCAGACTTCTAATGGGAAGAACCTGAGCTCTCTGGTGCCGCTCTCCAGGCTGCGCCCCAGTTCCCATCATCCACGGGGACTGCCTGGCCTGACTTCACGAGCTCAGCCACGGCTCTCTGACCGCAGCCTCCCCCTCTCCAGCTCCCTGCCGCCGGCTCCCGAGGCACAGGTTCCTGGAGCGCCGACACCTCCAGAGCCTTCATCGCTGCTTTCCCATCTGGTCTCCTGGGGTCTTCACAGCCTCTCTCACCAAAGTCCCTCAAAGACACCAAAGTCCCTCACTCCTCATAGATCTCGCCAACGTCCTCAATCCCTACACTTTTGTCTCTACCGCCCTCTCCAGGCCAGAACCCAGGCAGCTGTCTGGTCACAAGTGGCCTGCTGGTGCTGCCGGGAGAGATCAGAGCCTGGCCTACGCTCACCACTCTCAACTGGGGGTCTGACCCACTTGGGAACTCCCGGCTCCTCAGCTTTCAGTTCTCTTAATTCAGCCTCTGCTCACCACCACAGCTGTTTCAAACACTCCCCAATTCTCTTGCTTTTACTTATTACAGAAAATCTCAATTACATAATAAAATAGGAGAGCAGAATAAAAGCTTCTGTACCCAGCAGTCGGCTTTGAAAGCGGTCAGCTCAAGAGTCAATCTTCTTTCCTGGACACTTCCCGGGTCCCACCCACTGGTGAAGCCAGTGCCAAGTGCCACCTTCTCATCAAGAAATATTCTGGTGGCCATGTTCACCAATGCCACTATCTGGCTTGATGACTCCTGACCAAAGCTACCAGATACCAGGTGACCTCCCCGCCTTTCCACCCGCATTGCACAGGCTCACCCAAACCTGCACCCTGCCCCTGCTGGCTAACAGCAGCCTGTCTGTCTAAACTCTGGGTCTGGTTACTGGGGACTTGGCTCGTGGGCAGGTCCTCTCCCTCCCAGACCTCCACCCTCCTGCACGCTCGCCCCATCCTCTCCAGCCCAACCGTTCCTCTACTTTGAGCCAAACTCCTGTTTGCTTCCTCCTCTCCCACTCACTGGCAAGAGCAAGATTTTCAGGTGAATTTGCCTTTTGGGGGAGGGGGAGGCTTTGTTTTCTAATTCAGCCTAAGTGTCGTCAGTTTTTGTTTCATGTTTGCTTTTACGAAGGCTTAGTGACAGCTCTCTGGGGTCTCTCAACTCTGCTGTTAAACAGCACTCCAAGCCTGAGGCCACGTGTTTGGGAAACACTGTGCCCTACAGATCTATAATGCACACCACCATGTCTAAGGCACCTGCTAAGGCACTGGGACCCAGGGCTTTCCATCCTGTTGGAGGAACACTTCCTGGTTACAGGCCTCTAGTGTCCCACAAATGCAACTGGGATAACAATGTGGAAAGTTAGTCAAAGAGGTCAAATTCTTTTTTCAAAAAGGGTAATCTAAACAGACAAGTAAACAATAAAATTATTTTCAGAGGGCTGGGGATGTGGCTCAAGCGGTAGCTCGCTCGCCTTGCATGCGTGCGGCCCGGGTTCTATCCTCAGCACCACATACAAACAAAGGTGTTATGTCCGCCGAGAACTAAAAAATAAATAAATATTAAAAAAAACTTAAAAAAAAAAAAAAAAAAATTATTTTCAGAAACACTGTAGGACGACACGTCCTCTACCCAAAGGCAAGCAAACCAGGCCTCCACTACCTCCATTGGGACCAGGGTCCGGGGGACCGAGACTGAGGCCACCCCACGTGTTCCCGCTCCAGCCTCGCTCCCGCTTCACTTTCATCCTCTGCTTCCGGTCCCACTCTTCCCTCTGCTGGAGCATGTCAGCCGCCACCTGCTCCTGCTCCTCCTTGCTCCTCTGGGCAATGGTCTGCACGGCTCCATTTCTCACGAGAGGGGCATTCAGACCCGGCCACAAGAAGCCGTAGCACCCTGAAGGGTTAAGATTATAGGTAAGTGACAACTTCTAAAAGGTGCTCACTCTTCATGTTGCTAAGATGCCAGGGAACGCGTGTACAGACACCAGCACAGTATTGTGGAGTTGGAGCTGATGCGATCACTTGGCAGGTGACCTTGCACTGTCACAGTTTTATGCATATCTACCCTACAGGCATGTGACCGCATTTTCACTTTTACCAAGAGAAACACCCGTGCAATCTTAGAAGTGCAGCACAAGGTGCTTCCTTTATTTCGGAAAGGTTGTTAGTATCAAAAGCGATGAGTCTGCACAACAGTAAAAATAAGCCAGTTCAAGTTCATCCATCCTATTTTTGCTTTCAAAAGCACAAGTATAAACAATCACATCAGCACATGAAGGACCAAGGCCAAGTGCGGCCCACCAGCTGATTTGTAAATAAAGTTTTACTGGAACACAGCTGGGCCTGTCCAACCATGCGCTGTCCAGGGCAGTTTCTGTGTGACAGCAGCCCAGTTGAGTAGCTGCAACAGGCCCTGCTCTTGGTCACTGTCTTCTCTGGGCAGGGGAAGCCTGCCAGCTCTCTGCGAGCTCCACCTGCCTGCACTGGGCTGTGTGCAGCACAGGACCTATCACAGCTGTGCCCCACGGAGTACGTGACACTCTGGGGCAGCTGCTAAGCCCCCTGGTTGGACTCTAAACCATGGATTCTTATGCACTTAATGAGAATGTTTCCAGTTTGCCAAATATCCATAAAATATGGGGAAAACACTTTAAAAGCACATAGACTCTTTTTAGAACAAAGTTTGCCGTTGGGCGCCCCCAGGCCTCCCTCAGACCCAGCTTGCTGCCTATCTCTCCCCTTCCCAAGATCATCAGTTTCCCACCCCAAGTTCAGGACCAAATCTGAAAACTGTCAAAACAACCAAACACGTTTACCTTCACCAATGACCTGACCCCTGTTCAGATCCTTCCTTCTCTTTTTTTTGCTTCTTTTGCCTCTTCCTTTTCTTGCCCCAGCACCAGTCTCTGCTAAAGCACCTTTCCAGAGCTCATCTGCTGTCACTGTAAGGAAACGGGGTTTTTAAAAACTCTGTAGTTGTAAAGCAAAGATCTACACTCTCCTAAGAATAAGAAAGGCCAGAAAGCCCAGCTTCACCCATGTCACTGAGGTAATGAAAATAAAATAAAACCATACAGTGAACATAAAACATGATTACATGTGGAAAACACAAGAGGAGACAATTCCACTTTTTTTCCACAAAAGATGGCTAACATTAAATCCCAGTTAGTCCCTGACCAGTAAGTAGACTTGCTTCCCTGATGTCTGCCAATCACCACTCAGGTCTCAGTAGTGTCGTCTCTTGAACTTCTCCAAATGAGATGTCCTAGCAAAGGCCCAGCTAAAAACAGTAAGGGCCTTCTCGGTGTGACTCTAAGTCAGCAGGGTATCTGGGGCACAATTCAATACTTTTAGGCCTTGGGTGCCCCAGATGAGGGGCTCGGAGAAACTAGCGCTCTCCAAACACAGCTGTGGCACATGAGGTAATCCTAGTTGCATTTTTAGTTTAATAATCACTAAAATGTTAACTCGTTTATGACAGAAGAAAAATTAAGATAGGAAAGCACCCCTACTTTCCTGTAGCAGGAGGTGGAAGTGTGTGCCAGTCTACCCACATTTAGTGAAGAAGCTGTAGGGTCTGCACTGCTGGCCTGACCGGCTGGTGGGAGGAGACATACAGCACTGTGTCTGTAGAGCTTGGCTCAAGCTGGTGAAGTGTCGGCTGTCTCTGGTTCCCTGCAGTGACAAAGGGCCTACAGAGAGATGAAACAAAACCGAGTTAGATGCTCCCTGGCTGTGGAGCTGCCAGCACCAAATAACTGTGACTTGATAAAAATAAGTCACTAAACATTCTAATCTTTTAAGAATCATATTTTGAGGACAATTGTTATTTAAAAAATAAAACCAAACTTTTAGGAATGAAAGCCACGTAAATGCCCATCCTAGAGACGTCATGGTTCATTTGCACAGTAGATATCACAGTCTCAAGAAAGCTCTGGACAGCCAGGGTTTCTGCCCTGCATTACCCAGCCCAAGCTCCTGGGCTGCTCTGGGCAAATGGCGCCCTCTGCTGTATGCAGCTGGGCCGTGGGCAGATGAGGAAAGACCTTCAAGTGAAACTGTTCAGAAGAACAAGACTCAATGTGCAGAGGGTACCCTGCCCTTTATGTTCAAAACTCAGGGAAGCAGGGAAGGCATGTTGTAGACAACTCCAGAAGATCACGCAAGAAACTGAAGAGTGGCTGCCTCTGTGGAAGAAAACAGGGGCATTTAGGGCTGGATGTGAAAGACCCGCGTTTTTGTATTTTGGGGGAAATTTTTTTTTTTTAACCACATGCCTCTATTACTTGAGAAAAGGTTTTAGAACAGCCATGTCTGAGAGGAAGCCATCTGACCAGTCCCAGGGATGGCGGTGTCAGGTGAGGAAGAAGGCAGAGGTGACAGGAACAGGTGGTGATGCAGGAGTGGGACAGTGCTGGCAAGATCAGTGCATGCACAGATTCTTGAGCTCTGTGCTTCACTAAAGAAGTGACAGGGTTAAAACAGCCCTGGAGGAAAAGTGGCCTTTAGGGTATTGGCTTGATAAATAGAAAGCCAAAGAAAAAAAAGAAAGAAAGAAAAAAATGACAACAGCTGTTTTCAAGTCTGAGTGAAGCCATGCAGAGGACAGTAACTGCAGATTCATCAGCAGCACCAACCATGGCTCACAGGGCCAGAGAAAGAAAGCGGGTAAGGACAGGGAGAGCGACATCTAAGGGTAGTAGGAAGCCATCGAAATAGTTCCACTGAATACAGAGACCCAAACACAAAGGGATAATCTTTGATTACTGGACAGCACTTCATACGACCATTTTGTTTCAAATGTAGGCCTATGAGATAGATTTGCCAATGCCACAAGGTACTGGATGACTGGATGAGATTTCAACACTAATTTCAATTCCAGATGATTTGCTCCACTGTGGGGAGGGAGATCGCACCTAGCACACAGATGTCCTCCAGACCTGTAGCCCACCTGATGAACTACCAAATAAAATGTAGCCAGAAAACACTGGGTCTTCATTTTTTTTTTTAAGTTGTTGATGGATCTTTATTTATTTATATGTGGTGCTGAGGATCAAACCTAGTGCCTCACATGCTAGGCAAGCACTCTGCTACTGAGCTACAACCCCAGCCCTGGGTCTTCATTGTTTAACAAACCAGAACTTTATCATTCCAAATCTCATTCTGCTATACACAGCCTTTCTTGTAAACACCTTCATCTTCAACACATATCTAATATTAAAAAATTTCATCTTGCTCTGTTCAGCATTATAATCTTTAATGTAGTTCAAGAAGTGTAAAAATTATTAACAGATTTTTTTTGAAAGACTGAAACATCACTCATAGCTAATAATGTACCCAGCTAAAAGAAACCAAATGTCAAAAATAAAAAGAAATCAAATTTAGAATTTAGAAATAGCCACTTGTTTTTTGTTTGTTTGTTTTAATGGGAGGCAGGGAAGAACTGGGGATTGAACCCAGGGCTTTGTACACATTAGAAATAGTCACTTTTTCTGGGTGCATGGCACATGGCTGTAATCCCAGTGACTCAGGAGACTGAGGCAAAGGATTGCAAGTTCGAAGCCAGCCTTAGCAACTTAGCAAGAACCTGTTTCAAAATAAAACATAGGTCAGGGGATATAGTTCAGTTGGTAGAGTGCTTGCCTTGCATGCACAAGGCCCTGGATGCAATCCCCAGCACCACTAAACAAATAAACAAAGAAAAAATATATAAAAAGGGCTGGTTATGTGGCTTAGTGATAGGGTGCCGCTCAGTTCAATCCTCAGTACCACCAAAACAACAGTCAATTTTCATGCACACTTGTATAAATGGTTTTGCTTACATTGTGTTACGATTTTTTTTAATATTTTATTTACATTTTAGTTTTCGGCAGACACAACATCTTTGTTTGTATGTGGTGCTGAGGATTGAACCCGGGCCACACCCATGCCAGGGGAGTGCACTACTGCTTGAGCCACATCCCCAGCCCCGTGTTATGATTTTTTAAAGAAGAAAGTTCAGTAGTTCAGGCTGAGTCACGTTCTGAAGCTCAGTTACAGATCACAATCCACCTCACTTATCAACTCTGTTCTGATCCTTTGAGTTCTTATTAAGTTTAGGTCATGAGACCCCAGACTCAGGAAGCAACAACCCTGCAGCCTAAAGTGGGATAGGCCAGAACCCGTCTGGTGGGGACGGAGAGGCCCCCAGGGTTCTACCTCAGCACACATCACGTTCCACACCAAGAACTCCTTCCTTCTCACTTGGGTCTCTTCTATGAAAACTGGTTGGTGAGAGATTTTAGAAAATTTATTACTATGTTTCTGACTGATTGGTTGCAGCATTTAGAAAAATATAGTGATAAGGAAAGCAATCAACTTCTTAAAAGTCAGGCAATTATTAATTTCAGGAAAAAATGTAACAGTAGAATACTACCTAGCTCAGCTCTGAATGTGCACATAATTTAATAACAAAAACAATGCCCAGAGATTCAGTCCAAACTGTGCTTCTACCTATACTGGAAGAAAGTAAGGGTAAGGATAGACTGTTACATCTCCAATTAGCATAACAATGTTGTTTAAAGAGCGGCAGACTCAATGTATTTAGAAATATAACCAGAGGAAGGTAAAAGAATTAGTGTCCCTAGATGATGGGAAGGAGCAGAAAAGGACTAGGAATGAAAGCTCTGAGCCTTTTACGACCTTTTGGAAACTCAATTTTTTTTTTTTTTTTTTTTTTTTTACTTCCAGTGTGGTGCTGGGGATTCAATTGCGGGCCTTGGGCACCCTAGGCAAGGCTCAACCTCTGAGCCGCACCCCCAGCCTGAAAGTTAATATTTTAAGGAATAGCACAGCAACCTGCAGTGAGGACAGCTATCCCTATCAGGCCCTACACCGGCTCAGGTCAGGGCAGTGCCTGGCACATGTTAAGGGGTAAATAAACTGTTTATAAATCAGTGAGTGAATCACCCAAGCAACAAATCAAACTGGTTGATTCACAGTGGGTGTGACAGGTCGTAGGAAATCTGCCACTAGGGAGAAAGCCCTGTCAGCTGGACTTCTCCCAGGATCTCCAAGGCATCTCACAGGCGGGTTTCCAAGAGGAAAAGGCAGGAGACCCACAGGGAAGCCCAGCACTCAGGAGTCCCAGAAGCTCAAGGTGAAAGGGCCAGGCTTCCTTGCTCAGCAAGGTTGGCCTGGACTTCCCAGAAGGCAGCTGAAGAGAGGCCCTGCACTATGTCAAGGAAGTCTGTGTCCACAGGAGGGGGCATCACAGCATCCAGAAAGCTCTGGGACCAGCCCTGCTTCACTGGCTGTGTGATTTCTTTCATTCTTTTTTGGGGAAAGGTACTGGGCATTGAATTCAGGGGTATTTAACCACTGAGCCCCATCCCTAGTCCTTTTTATTTTTATTTTAAGACAGAGCTGGCCTTGAACCTGCAACCTCCTGCCTCAGCCTCCGAAGTCACTGGGATTACAGGTGTGCACTACTGTGCCTGGCCTGGCTGTATGATCTTGAACAAGTCACTTGGCTTCTCAGAGATTCACCTTATCATCTCTAAAATTCGAATAAGCTCATGAAAGCCAGTGTGAGGGCTGAACAAGGTGACATGTTTCAAGCCTAGTGCACAATACCTACTCAAAAATGGCAACCATTATTTTTTAAAGCCTTGAACTACAACAACTGCAGTCATAAAAAATTTGAAAAATACTCAAGACTGTACAATACCATCATCAAGGACATGCCTTGTCCATTCACATTTTAAAATCTACAGAAACTCTTATTAAATCTTATGAGAACAGATACTTCCCAAATGAATCTCACCATTGCTGAGAGTGGTCTTCAGCGCCAAAACAGAAGCTGTTGGAAAGGTGTTCAGGGAAAGCTGCCTGCACCAGAAATGACCTGTCAATTAAAAATAAGTAAATAAATATTTTTTGGTTCCAGTGCTGGGGTTGAACCCAGGGCCTGGAGCCTGCAGGCACATGCTTCACCACTGAGCCACATCCCCTCTTCTTTTTTTGAGACAGGGTCTCTCTAAGTTGCCCAGACTGGTTTCCAACTTGCAATTCTCCTGTCTCAGGCTCCCAAGTTGCTGGGATTACAGATGAATGAATGCCTCTGCACTCAGCAAAAAGTGGAGTTGTTTTGTGGTGTGGGCAATAGAACCCAGAGCCTCACATATGCTGGGCAAGTGCTTTACCACTGAGCTATGTCCACAGGCCTGCAACAAGAATAAATAAATAAATAAATTTTAAAGATACATTCCTACATGAAGAGGGACATTTAAAATAATAAGGTGAGCCAGCTACTGTGGCACAAACCCGCAACCCCAGATACCAAGGAGGCTAAGGCAGGGGAAGTATAAATTCAGGTCTCGAGATATAAAGGGCTGAGGATGTGGCTCTGTAAAGCACAATACGGTGCAATATCTAGTACCCCAAAAATAAATAAAACAGTAACATTCACAGAATAATACCATCCACAGAATTAAAGAACTAAGAGAAGTGGACGAGTGATTTCCAGGCTTAGTGACCACTGGCCAAGTAGCTGCCATCATGCTGCACCTTCTCTTCACCCTCCCATCAACCAGGCATCATGCTTGGCAGTCACCTTAAAAATCCCTCTGCTGTGGGCCACACCTCTGCTGTGGTCCTGCTGCCACTTCTTTGTTCAGGCCTTAGCATCACTCAGACACAGGTTAAAGGTTTCTTAATGGGTCTCCCACCTCTCCCTTTGTATTTACCACCTTTCTACAGTAAGAGGCTTCATCAATTAACAGCCCTGACATGTCTTTCCCTGGCTTCCTGCTGCCAAGTTACAAATTCTGGGCACAGCCTGCAGGACTGCCACATGGCCCCAGGCTTCCACACCAGCCTCCTGCTGCCCCTGCCCCACCCTCCCCATAGCCATCCAAACACACAGTTAGTCTTGAATTCGCTCTCATACACTTTTGTATATGAGATCCTGGATCCACCAGATCCTGGAGGCTCAGCAGCTCTTGTGAAACCTCCACCCTCTGGAGCCCCCACAGCACCAGGCTGACTGTACCTCCCTGTGCAACCCTTCATACAGTGTGGTTCTCCAGAACAGACTTAGATAGCATTTATGGGCAACTGGTTTTTGGCAGAGGGACCATGATCATTCAATAGGGAAAAAGGAATGTGTTCAATAAATGGTGTTGGAATAACAGGGTGTCAACCCATAGAAGAATGAAGTTGGAGCCCTATCTCACACCTTATGTACAACTTAATTCAAAATGGACTAAAGACCTGAAGGTAAGAGCTAAAACTATAAAACTCCTAGAAGAAAAACAGAGGTAAATTATCATGACCTCGGGTCTAGCAATGTTTCTTAAACATAACTCCAAAAGTACAAGTGATAAAAAGAAAAAAAAGAAAAAACCCATAAACCAGACTTCACCAAAATTTAAAACCTGTGTTTCGGGGATGGGGATAAAGCTCAGCTCAGCGGTAGAAGAACCAGCATGCCTGGGTTCAGTCTCTAGCACTACAAAAACAAATAAACAAAAACCTTGTATGCCTCAAAAAAACACTATTAAGCCAGGCTTGGTGGTGCACGCCTATATTCCCAGCAGCTCTAGGGGCTGAGGCAGGAGGATTGTTGAGTTCAAAGCCAGCCTAAGCAACTCAGTGAGACCCTGTCTCTAAAAATATATATAAAAAAGGGTTGGGGATGTGTCTCAGTGATTAGGCACCCCTGGGTTCAATCCCCAGTACAAAAAAAAAAAAAAAAAAAAAAAACCCACAAACTATCAAGAAAGTTAAAAAACAAAATATGGAATAAAATTCTGCAAATCATACATCTGATTAGACACCTATAGACTCCTTACAATTCAATAATAAAATGAAAACCCAATTTTAAAAGAGCCAAAACACTTGAACAGACATTTCTCAAAAAAACATGTAAAAATGGCTAATAAGCACATGAAAATACATTCATTATCCATCAGGGAAATGCAAATCAAAATTTCAAATTAATACCATTTCATACTCACGAGGATGGCTATAATCAAAAGAACAGATAATCAGAAATGTTGCTAAAGAAAAATCAAAACCCTCACTGTACCCTCAGGTACTTCGAAAACATTCTGGCCATCCCTCAAGTGTGGAATTACCATTTTATCCAGCAACTCCATTCCCAGGCACATACTCAAGAGAAAAGAAAATAGACACATGTGTAAAAACATGGCATTCTAATGTTTACAGCAACATTAGGCATAATAGCCAAAAGATGGAAAACAACCCAAGTGTCCCTCAACTGATGAGCAGATAAAGTGTGGTGATGGACACATTACAATTTAGCCCTAAGAAATTCAGGATGATACATGTTACAATGTGGATGAATCTTGATGACCTTGCACTAAATAAGCCAGCCATGTATGTGGTTCTACTTATATGAAATGTCTAGAATAGGAGAGCTAAGAAGAGTGGAAAATAGATCAGTGGTGGCTACAGCTAAAAAGCTTCCTTCTTGGAGTGATAAAAATGTTCTAATTAGATTATAATGATAAATGCACAGGTTTGTGCAAATATTGTGCACTTCAAATAGATGAACTGTATGGTATGTGAATCATAGTTCAATAAAGCTGAAAAAAAACAAAAAAAAACAGTTATACACAAGAAGACAAAAAGGGGGGGGCGGGGAAACACACTTTGGTGTCAGGAATTTTGGGTGCAAAAACCTTTGTCCCTTGCTCAATCTGTGTGGCTCCCTCCACCACCTGTATAAAGAGTGTAATAACAGAATCTACTCCATAAAGGGATTAGGAAGACAGTGAGGGAAAACGCATGAACAGAGGAAGACAGTGGCTGGCACACAGTTTAGACTCGTGAAGGAAGACAGCCTTGAAATAGTAGGAGATGGGGGAAGAAAAATAAAAGGGAAGAGACAATCATAAAGACAAAAGAAAAGAATATTAAGGTCAGATTTTCTGCCAAGATTGCTGGTAAAATTTTTTGCTGCTAAATGAGTTACCAAAAAAAAAAAAAATGAACTTTGAGGGTTTTAGGGGGCTTTGAGTTCCAGAATTAGAAATGCTGAACTGTGGACTCAACAACAAAATAGGGCAGAGAAGGCAGGCGGCGGCCACGCAGCGGCCCTGGAGCCAACCGTAGGCAACACAGCAGCAGGGCGCCTTCCTAGGGTGCACACAACCCACCAGGCCCGGGGGACAGGAAAGGCGACACTGCGGGCTGACGTCCGAGTCATCCGTCTCTGCACTGAGGCCACCGGCCAGCTGGAATTAAGCTGACGGAGGCCAGTGCTCTCCGACTCCACCTGGAGAACCACCATCACCTTCAGAGCCCCGCGGGCGCCTCTCAGCCCCGAACCCGGTGGGCATCACCGTGTGACCCCGGGGGTCGCGCCTGCCCGCCGGGAAAGCAAGGCTCGCCAGTTCCCTCCTCTTCACCGAAATGAACCGCGAAGAACCGACTACGCTTCACGGTCATTTTACAGCCAAGCGCCCCGACGCCCACAGAGGCAAGGAACGCGCGCAAGGTCACCCAGCGGTCCCGGGCTGGATGGGAGAGCCGCGGGACGCTGCTCACTTTCCTCCGCCCGGACTCCCGCAGGCCCTGGAGACCCCCGGCTCCCGCGACCCCTCCCCGCGCTCACCGGTCGACACACCGCACAGCGCAGGGACGCGGCCCTCAGCGCGCACCGCCGCCGCCATGCTGAAGCGCGAGCCGCGCCTCCTCCCTCCGGGGCAGCCGGTCCTTCGCCTGCCGCGAGGCTCCTCGTCAAACGGCGGGCCCCAGCCCTCGGCTGGAGGTGCGAGACCCGAGGACCACGCCGTAGCCCATATCGGGTAGGAAGGATTATCCGGATGGGCCACAGGGTAGGTTGGGTCAGGCGTAGCCGCGGACAGCTCCGCGGGGTCCTCGCGCTAGGGCCCGGGGGCGGGGCTGGGGCGGGGCCAGCCCGGGGCGCGGGTCGGCGAGTTGGAGGTGGCTGCTTGTGAGCGCCCGGGAGGTCGGGCTGGCCCAGCGAGCTCTCCAAGGTACCCACGGCCGGGACGCACGAAGTGTAGGGAGGATCCACAGGGGGGTGGGCTTCAGCTTCGTCTTCGCCGCGCCCCTCATCCTCCTGGTCTTCCTCACCTTCCTGGTGGGCGGCAACGTGCAGACCCTGGTGTGCCGCAGCTGGGAGAGCGGGGAGCTCTACCAGGTGGGCCTGCCACCGCTCCGGGGACCCAGAGCCGGCGGAGGGAGGCGTGGGCAGAGAAGAAGGGGAGAGAGGGGGGCAGAGTGGGCACAGAGACAGGAAGGCCCAGGGGACAGGACAGGGGAGAACCCGTGCGCCTCCAGACAAGGACCTCGTGGTTCCACTCACACCTGGCCCCTCCCTCCTCCCACTCTGAGCCCGGGGCCTGGGGCCCTGGGTGCGTTCTGGTGGTGAGCTGGGGGCTGGCCTGGGCTCTCTCCGAGGGTCAGGCTGACCCACCACCCTCCCAGAGAGTCATGGGAATCGCCCCAGCCAGGAGGGGCCCGGGGCTCATTCAGGTTACAGGCAAGCTCTGGGTCTGGAGATGCTTCCCCCGGCCTGCTCTGCCAGGGTGGGCTCAGGGGAGCGGGCAGCCTGGCCACCACGCTCACCCCCGTCTCTCCCTGTCCATGCCCAGTTTGCAGACACCCCGGGGAACCTGCCCCCGTCCCTGAACCTGTCCCACCTTCTCGGCATGAGGAAGAATGTCAGCGTCCTCCTGACCTATCAGTGAGTGGGAGCCTGGGCTGGGGGCAGGGGGGCCTGCGGGGAGGGCAGAGTGGCTGTCCCCTTAGGGTGATGCGGGCCACCAGCCCCCTTCCTCTGTGTTCACCCTCCCCCCAGGCAGTGCAGGGAAGGGGCTGCCCTCTGGAAGGTCCTGCAGCTGGATGACTCCTACAACCTCGAGAAGCACCTGGATCTCAGCCAGGTAGGAGAACATTCCAGAAGGCTGTGAGGACCTCTCCTGCAGATACTCCTCCTCAGGTCCTGCTTCTGTGGAGGCGCCGATTCTGGGAACCCAGGGAGTCTGGTTGAGGTGCTCGGGGCCTGGCCCAGGACTAGAGCCGGGCCCCTGCCCAGCACCCAAGGCCAGCCTGACCCCCAGGACTCTCCCTGTGCCTCCTGGAACTTGGGGCATTCGCCTGCCAGAGGTCACACAGGAAGTTGGTGGAGATGCTGGCCCATGCTGGCCAGGGGCAGCTCTAGAACAAACCAAGATGCCACCTCACAAGAGAGGGACGGACTTTGAGAACATGGCTCTAAATGTGTGGAGGCTGTGAACCTCCCCTCCTGCCTCCCTGGTGCCTAGTTGAGGTGGGAGGTGGAGCCATTTCTGAGCATGTCCTGGGAAACCCACACCCCTCCCTGGCATGCCCCCGCTGCCCTGGGAAGCAGCAGGCTGACTTCTGATTCTGCTTCCTCCCGAGTTCGCCCCCAACTCCTCTCAGGTCCACCCCGGTTCTTGGTCCACGGGGCCCAGTCCCAACTCCAAGCCTTAAGCTGTGTGACCTGGGACAGCTGGCGTCAGACCTCAGCTCACTCCTGTCCGCTTCTTGACCCAGAAAGGAGGTCCACTGAGCTGGCGTACCCTAGGGAGAGGCCAGGGACACTGCCCCAGGGTGAAGGCTGCTGGCTGGGGGTCCCGGCTCCAGGGAGAGAGGTCTCAGGCCTGGTCCTGGGAAGGGAAAGGGTCCAGCTCAGGGAAGAGTCTGGACAGATAGAACTTAAGGTCCTCAGAGTCCATCCGGCAACTGACCCGGGGGACCTTAGAAATTTCATCCTCAAGTCAGAAAGCCACAGCTGATTATGCAGGGATCAGTGAGGCAGGCGAGCCTTCTGGGGCCCGCTGCGTTGACCCCCCCCATACTGAGACCCCCTCCTAGGAGGCGAGGGCTTTTCCGTCACAGTGGTGGTGCGGGGAAGCAGCCTGGGGGAATAGTGAGTGGAGATGGGCTGCATTTTCTAATTTGCTGTGCATCGTCCAGGAGATGAACCCCCTGTCTGGTTTCAGTTTCTCTCTGGTAAACTCTGAGACTGAACTTTCATGAGCCCTAAATCTCTTGCAGTGATGGTAGGACAATGCCAAGGATCTTTCCTGGAAATGCAATTGTCTCCCTCCCTCCCTCCCTCCCTCCCTTCCTTCCTTCCTTCCTTCCTTCCTTCCTGTAGTCCACAAACTTGGGCCTCAGCCACTACGTGGGAGTCTTCGCTCTAATGCCTGGGGCTGGTGTCTAGAATAGGTAGACGAGGTCCCACGGTCACGGGGGCTGATGGCAGTTGACAAGTAGACAAATGAAAAAAAGATGATCTCAGAACCTGGGGCCCTGGAAAGACCTCAACTCTGCGGATGTGAAAAAGAGGGGCCAGAGGACAGGGAGGCCCGTGCTGGCAGCCTGGTGGCCAGTAGATGCAGCGCAGAGGCCGGGTCCTGGAGGGTGTGCAAGGAGGCTGGCAGGGGGTGGGGTGCGTCTGGGTGGTCCTGCCTACCCAGCACGGAGGTCCTGAGGGCTGGTGACCGCTGACCACCGGCCTGGGGAGCGTCTGGGACCCTGGCTTGCCACCTGGGCGTGCTCCCCATCCTCCCCCTCCTCCCCCGGTACACCCACAACCTGCAGCAGAACTTGCAGAACTTCAAACCGAATGTGCAGAATCTGGAGCTGTTGAGCCCCGAGGCCCACCGGGACCTGGAGGCGCTGCAGAGCAGTGGGCTGGAGAAAGTCAACTACCAGGCCTTCCGGGTGCAGGTGGACATGGCCCCTCAGGTCCCCGCAGGGTGGAGGGGCCTCAGAGAGGCTCTTACCTCCCAACCCTCCCAGCCGCTCGGGGGTCCTCCCTGCTGGGAGCCTCCACGCCCTCGGCCCACCCCCAGCGCTGTTCCTGGTGCTGAGCCCCCTGCAGCCCGCGCTGGGCAGCTCCGCCTGGGCTCCACCAGAGGGCGCCTCCTTTTGTGGTTGTCTTGGGAAATGTCTGAAACGTGGCCAGGGGCCTCAGCACTCACCCCTGGTGGCCTCTCCCGTCTGCCCTCAGATCCAGAGCCCTGTGGTGAAGACTGACCTGGAGCAGCTGGCCCAGGAGCTGCAGGGGCTGGCCCAGGCCCAGGTGAGAAGCCGGCAGAGGAGGCCCGGGGGTGCGGGAGGCCAGGATGCTTGCATGGGAGAGGGGATGAGGGCAGAGGCAGGGGACCGAGGGTCCCCTCACCAGTGACAGCTGAGGCTCTTCGTCCCCAAACTGGGCTGCAGGCTTTGCACCATCTGTTCCAACTCAAGCTCCGCCACCAATGGGCTGTGTGGCCTGGGATGAGTCGTTCAGCCTCTCTGAGCCTCAGTCTCTTTATCCATAAAAAGGACTGACGTCACCTCAGATCAGATGAGGTAACTGGCCTGATATCGTGTGTCTCCTATGCACACGCCCGTCATGGACATGCAGGGACAGGGGTCGCGGGGACCCCAGGACAGCCCTCCAGGGGAAGGAATGGCATTTTGTAATCACAGATATTTAGAGTTTGGGACGTTCTCTCTGACATCTCTGAGACCCTGCAGCCACCTAGCTTGGTGGGCAGGCAAGGAGCGTCCCTTGGTGTCTGCAGATGCTACCGTAGCTGATAAGGGTCCCGTGGCTGACTAGGGGCAGACCTAAAACTCGGGCACAGGTCTCCCTGGAGCTGAGAAGTCTCCTCTGCTGCCTCTGATCCTAGCCTCCTACCTCCCCTCCGTGGAGAGTCTGGGTCAAGGATTCTTAGGCAGAGCCTGTCTCGCGGGGCGTGGGGGACATTCTGGTCTCTGTCCACTCTCAGGGCAATTCTTCGTTGGGGCAGCAGCTGAGAATGGAGGCCCATGGGCTTAGAGATCTATCAGGAGAAGGTTGTCCCCCGGCAGAACCTGGTGGTGAGTCCTGAGGCCCAGGCGCCTGCGGGGAGAGGGCAGCGAGGAGCAGGAGGCCCGGGGGCCACATGCACCCCTCGCACCCTCCCCCACCAGCATGGTGTCTCCCCACAGGCACAGCTCAACCTCAGCGTCAGGGCCCTGGAATCCGCTGCCCCTCGTCTTCAGGTGGCCGCAGGGGGTGGGCATGGGCTGCAGACGGAGGGAGGGCCACGGTGAGGTGGGAAGGAGGAGGGGTGGGGGGCCTTGGGGACCACCACTCAGTCTCAGGGCCCTCGGCGCTGACCCCACCCTGCTCAGGTGAGCGGTGACTGTGGGGAGTGGCTGGCTGCTGTCCTGCTCCCTGAGGGGGACAGAGCCGAGGCTCCTCTCCCTCCAGCTGCAGACTGCGGGCGTCCTGAGCCACGTCGCTGACCTCGAGAGGGAGCTGCCTGCCAGGGCCGCCCGCATCCTGATGAACGTGAGTGCGGCTGGGGACCGGGCTCCACCCCAGCCTCTCCTTGAACCCTGACCCTCACGGTGGCTCCCAGGGAGGCCCATCCTGCCCTGAGGGTGTCAGGCCTGGGGTAGGGGCCTCCTGGCCTCCTGGCCTCCTGCCAGCCTGGGCCTCCTCTTTCTTGCAGGAGAGTGCCTGCTTCCTGAGCCGGGAGTTGAGCTACTTCTCGCAGTACTTGGCCTGGGTGAGAGAGGAGGTGCGTGGGGGCTTGGACCTTGCCTGGCCTCAGAGCAGCTGAGGGTCACCCACGCCCAGGGGAGCAGCTGGTCACCCTGTCCTTTGGAGGTGCCTCAGGCTTTCAGGGTTGAACCCAAACTCCCAAACCTGGCATCGGCACCCCTGGTTTTGCTGGCTGATCTCTGCCCGCCCACCTCTGCCCAGCGCCAGTGTGAGCTGGGAGGGCCCTGGCCGTCTAGAACGTACCGTCCACGCCGTGCCCCTGCCCTTCCGTGGTCACAGCCCACCTCCTCTTCCAGGCGCCCGCTGGCCAAACCTCTGAGAGCTGTCCTGGCTCTGCACTGGCCACAGGGGGCTGGCCTGGCCTGAGTGTGTCTGTGCACATGCGTGTGTGTACAAGCACATAAGGCCACGTGGGCAAGCACGTGCACATGTATGTGTTGCTGTCCAGTGAGGGCCACTCAGAGCTCAGTGCTGGGCACAGGGTGGGTCTAGCTCGGGCCGAGCCACCAAGGGCAGGAGCTGAGCAGGAGCAGGAGCGTCTCCATCTCTGGGCCTGCACCCTGTGCCTGCCCAGGGCCGCTGCCCGCATCTGTGTACGGTGTGCAGGGCTCCAGCCATGTCCCTGGACCTCTGTGTGTCCCTGTCCACCTCTTGCTGAATGTGAGGTGCACACCTGAGGGGCAGGGGTCTCCCCATGTGCCCACCTCCTTTCCATCACAGGTGACTCAGCGCATCGCCACCTGCCAGCCCCTCTCCGCAGCCCTGGACAATGGCCGTGTGATCCTGTGTGACATGGTGGCCGACCCCTGGGTGAGTGCCCCGGCTCATCAGGGCCCGTGGACATGGAGGCCCATGGATGGGCAGTGTGAGCAGGCCATGCGGCGCCCCCAGCCCGGGGCCTGCTCCCAGCCCTCCCAGCGCTGGTCACAGCTGTCCCCGTCCCTCGCTGGGCCAGTGCGGAGGCTGCAGAGCAGCAGGGAAGGCCGCCCGGCCAGCTGACTGACCTCACACCCCTTCCAGAACGCCTTCTGGTTCTGCCTGGCCTGGTGCACCTTCTTCCTCATCCCCAGTGTCGTCTTTGCTGTGAAGACCTCCAAATACTTCCGTCCTATCCGGAAACGCCTCAGGTGAGGGGCTGCCAGGATCTCAGGGGACAGGGGGGCCACTGGAGGCCCAGGAAGGAGTCTTTATAGACACTGGACCTCATCCCCTGCCCTACCTACTCCTGAAACCTGGCAGAGAAGAATCATAGTCTAGGCCTGAAGAGACACATGCACTAAGGAGTTCCATGGCCTGGAAGTCCTTCCCTATGTCTGCCCCACATCCTTCTTACTGTAACACATCCACCGAAGCATAGCATCTTAAAACTCTTCCTCTCTCCTGGAGGGCCTCAGAGGCAGGAACATCAGGACTTGGGTTTGTCCCTGTGTGGGAGCTGGGGTTCTGTTCTGGGGACACTTTTCTTTTGCTGTGCCGCAGCTCTACCAGCTCTGAGGAGACTCAGCTCTTCCACATCCCCCGGGTCACCTCCCTGAAGCTGTAGGATGCAGCAGGTAAGAGCTGCTCCACCCCTCAGTTCCTCCATGCTGGGGGCTCAGGGTGGGGAGCAGAGGGGCTGGGACCAGGGGGTCTCCAAGAGGGCAGGGAGGCTTGGGGACCTGGTGGCGTCTGGGCCCGGCTGTGGCCATTCGGCAGCGGATCTGACAGGTGGGAGCCCTGGTCCCCGCCCCCCAGCACTCTCTCCTTCCTAACAGGGCAAGGTGCCCCCTGGGACTGCCTGTCCCCACTTTGATTCAGCCTGGACTAGAGGACTTCTGTAGCTCTTGCCCTAGAGCCTAACCTGGCCCCAGATCTGGGCTGTCTCCCAATTCCACCTTCCCTGGCCCCATCCTACCTGTTCCCCTTCCACCCTTCTCTGCTCATAACCCCCTTCATTCACCTCCCAAATCATACAGCGCCTGCAGGTTCCTCCAGGTGTCTCGCCCTTATCCTCCTTGCTGCAATACATCAGCACCAAGAAGCACCTGTTCTTCACCTACTGGAACCCCGTCCCCAGCCCCTTGGGTGGGACAGAAGCCCTGCCCAGCCCTGCCCTGTCCCCACCTGGGGCCCCCTCTGTTCCTCTCCAAGCTCCTGCCTCTTGCCCTCACCTCCCATCAGCCCAGATTCCCTCCTGCTCCCTCCCCAGCCCTCTCCTTCCTCCTCCACAGTCGCTCTACTTGGCTTTCCCCAGAGGGTTTTATTTGTTTGTTTTGATGTTTGCTCGCAGGCCGGCTTGTGCAGAGGAAGTGGCACCCTGCCTATTAAACATGCCATGGGTGCCATGGCACACACCTGTATTCCCAGCAACTCAAGAGGCTGAGGAAGGAGGGTCACAGGTTCAAGGCCAGCCTCAACAACTTAGTGAGACCCTAAGCAATTTAGCAAGACTCTGTCTCCAAATAAAAATAGAAAAGGTCTGGGGATGTAGCTCAGTGGTAGAGCTCTCCAGTACCATAAAAAAAAAAAAAATGAAGTAGAAATAATGTAAAAGTCATGTCTAGTACTCTATTATAATTGCCTCTTGTCATCAATATATTTAAGCATAGTTTTGCCTTTTTGTTTTGTTTGTGGTGAGAGGGATTGAGCACAGGGCCTCGTGCGTGCTAGGCAAGCTCTCTACCGCTGAGCTCCATCCCAGCAGCAGAGTTATTTAAAGTTGAGTAATTCCTTTGTAGGGAGACCCATGGGTCTGTTTCTAGTGGCTGTTTTTCCCCTGGGTTTTGTTCGATTTCTCGTATCCCTCTTTGGGGACTTGGTGGATTTTGACTGACTTGGGTACTCACTGTATCTGAAACCAGTAGGAGGCCTAGGATGAAGTTCTCTTCCTCCAAGAAACCTATGTTTACATCTGCAGGTGTCTGGGGACCTGGCAAACCAGGTCGCTTGAGTCCACTTGCGGGAAAGAGATGATTTTTCCGTCCCTAGGCGGAATTCTTCATTTCCACTTGACTCATTCCTAGCCTGAGGGTCTCTGGGGTCCCAGCCCAGAGTACAACAGACGTGCCGGGCACACTCTCCTCATGGGCCTGGTCTGTCGCCCCAGAAGTTGTTCAAAACTCTGCACCTTTGCGGTATCTTCTGGAATCAGCAGACCCTCTAGGGAGAAAGCAGCCGCGGTGCTGGGCGCCGGTCTCTGGATGTCCTCCTTTCCCAGGTCTTGGCACTGTGATCCGTGGCTGTCTGGTTAGCTTCCTGGTGCCCTCAATCACCCTTAAATAGACCTACATAAGTATACATTGTAAATATTAAATGTATACATTATGTATATTAAATAAATCAGTAGGTTAAAAAGCTGCTGGCTGCTGTGCAGGTGCTTCTGTGTGTGTGCACGGGGGTGTGTACATGTATACGTGCAGCCACATGTCTACATGCAGTCATCTGAGCAACTTTTAAAGTTGTCCTCAGCTGGGAATTTGGAACAAATCACCTTTCCACCATGATCACAAGTCATGGTCCTAAAAGTCGATTTTGATATTCCTCCTGAGAACTGGCCAGTGGCCACCTCACTTCAAATCTAGTATCCAGAAGTCCAGCCCAGCCCCTCCGAATGCTGGTTTTGCACCGGAGCTTGTTCAGAGAGCACCAGTCGTTCAGGGCTGGGGATGGCACTCAGCAGTTGACAAAGAGGTGGAAATGATGTGGGAAGGTCGCCTCATGACCTGGTTTTAGAATGTTGGGATTCTGCCAGGCAAATTCTGCTTCACAGGTGAAACAAAGTCCCCATGATCACAGTCTGGTCTGTCATTCCAACAGGAGCAGATGTCAGGGGTCCTGAAGGGGGCAGTTGACATGTGTGCTTGAGCAGACGAAGCTCCATGATGTTTCTATCTGGTTCAAGTTCACAGAAGTTGGACTCAGGTTCTCTGGAGCTGAGCCTGGGGGTTTCCTGTTGGATGAGCCGCTGCTTCCATTCCCTGCGGGAGCACGGGAAGGAGGCTGTGTCTCCAGGGAGATCTGATTCAGATGTCCTTGATGTCCCTGTGGCAGAAGAGATGACAGATTGGGGGCCCTGGGAGTTCTGCCAGGTGCTCCACCTGGCTGCCCAGCACAAAGCCCTGTGGCAGATTTTGCCCAAGAAACGCCACATGGGCCAGGACATCTGAGGTCCCTAGCAGTGGCTGGGTGTGCAGAAGGAGGGCCACGTGATGGGGCTGGGACAATGTGACTTCACCTGTATTCACTGAGCTGAGTATCCATCAGGGAGTGTGCTGCACACTTACCTGAACTAATGACCAGGTGGCCAGCGCTACTCAGCTACTTGGTTGGGAAAACCAGAGCATGGACACTGAACAGGGGCTGAGTACCAAGGGCGCCACCTATCCAAGGGGACCCACGGTGATGGCGGCCTTCGGAATCCTCCGCGCCCAGCCTGACAGTCTGTGGCCCTGCTCAGAATGACAGTGTCCCCGTTCCCACCTGCTAGAGCCAGGGCCCTCTGCTTAGCGCCTTGGGCCTGCCTCTCCCTGGGCCCTGCCTCTCCAGGCTGGAATGCCAGGGACTGACCCGGGAGGCGGTGGCCAGCCTGCTCCCCACACCATGTGCTGCTGGAACCAAGCCCCTTCGGAGGTCCCCAGTCCTCCCTTGGCTGTCCTGGAGTGCCATCCTGGAGCACCTCACAGTCCTCTATCCTACACGTGGTGACTGAGCTTCAGAGCGCTGGGTGGGGAGGGAGGTGGGGTATGCCCGGGGCGGAGACCCCCACCCAGCCTTGACCTGCGCCTGAGTGACACAGGTGGGAGGGGGTATGGGGGGGTCATGGGGTCCTGCCTACACGGAGGGGGCTGGCAACCAGGGGCTGGGGTTAGAGGAGGGGTACTAGAGGGTGTGAACTGGGCCCTGGGGGACGGTGAGGAGTGCCCTTCAAGCCACAAGGAAGGTGGGCCTGAGAGCAGTTTAACCAATCCAGTGGCTGATGTGTCAAGGCCCTTCCCCTGCACAGTCCAGCAGGTGGGAGATGAGCTGGTGGCTGGTGGCTGGTGGCAGAGCTACAGAAAGGACGGGTGGCCTCCATGAAGGCCCTTATGACAGTCGGCACGGGGTCTTTTAGCTCAGTCCCAGGAAGCCACGGGGAGAAGGGACAAAACTTCGCCAAGAGAAGGCAAGTCTGCCACTGGGCACTGCGGGCTCCTTGGTCCCTGAGAATCCAGGCGGGGGCCGGGCTCTGGAGACCCTTGGATGCGCCCCCAAAGAGACAGAGGTGGAGTCTGCGACCTCGCCAAGCTGAGGTCAGCTGGAGGCTGAGCACAGCCCTGGGCAGTGCACCTCCCACCACTCCCACCCTGGACAGGAGAGTGGACGGGAGGGGCCGAGCTGTGTGATGTGACGCGAGAGACGGCCATTTGTATCTCCCTACCAAGAAGTGCCCTCGGCCCCAACTGTCCCTAGGGCTCTGGGAGGGCAGTGGGCAGAGGAGGTTTCAAGGAGATACCGCTAAGGTGCTTCTGGTAGGTTCCAAAGCCGCAGCTGCACCAGCTCAAGTCATGTGACACTCCTGGGCCTTTGGGGGCCTCAGGCATTCTCAGTGCTCCCGTAAAGAGGGGCTCCATGTGCACGGTGAGCCCCCTCCAGCCCCTGGGCCTTGCTGACGGGCAGGGTCTTCCGGGGAGGAGCCGCCCCCTGTGACCCAGCACTTCTCTCTTTCCTCCTCCTCGGCCAGGAGAAGCAAGGGCTGAGGAAAGGACAGGGGCAGGGGGCTCCACAGACCAGGGGTCCTGGGGACGAGGGGCTTGAACTTGGGCCTAAGGCAGAGGGTTATGGACAGACATTGAGGAAGGGCCAGAAGACCCCAAGACTTGTGGGCAGGGGTAGGGAAGTCCCTCACCTGGACAGGGCTGATGCGGCCACTCTGAGAGTCTGGGGGGGAGTCTGTGGGGCCCAGGTGGGGAGCCCCACTTTGGTCTTTTCTCGTTCTTATTCTCCAGAGGCCCAGCAGAGAGACCCCGGGGGCAGTGCCTGGAGACCATGGGGGCCAGAGGAGGAAGAGAGTGTGGTGACACCAGGACCCTGGCAAGGGCACATGCACCCACTTCTGTGTCCCATGGGGGACGCCCACCTCAGGGGGCTGCAGGGGAAGTTCCCAGAGCACTGCCACCTGCACCACCCCCATCCCCCTGCCCCTGCCCCATGGCCCAGCGGAGAGAGGGGAGTCCCCGCCTGTTCTGTGCAGGTCGCCAATCCCCAGGAAGGGCCTCTGAGCAGGGGAAGTTCAGTGACTTGGGGACTGCAGAGGGCCGGGGACGGCGGCTGTGGCCCTGGTTCTGCAGCCTGTGTGTAGGTGAGGAAGTGTCCAGGCGGATGGTGGGACTTGGCTCCTGGCGGGCCAGGCAGGTCTTGCCCACCGCGCTCCGTGGGGAAAGGAGTAGCCTTTACTCACTGGCCCCGCCACTGACCAGCCCGGGACTGGCCGACCTTTTAACTCTTCCGGGTCTTCCTGTCATTATCATAGAGTGGGACCAAGACACTTTTCTCCCAAGGCCCCCACAAAGACAACATGCTCATCAGACCCAGCTTCCGGAAGTTGGCTAGGAGGAGTGGCAGGGCTGTCCCTGTCCCTGAGGCAGGGAGCTTGGTCCCCACCCCAGCTGCCGAGGGGCTCCCCTCTGTCAGGCAGTGCTGCTCTGGGACTAGAAGCTTCTGGCAGACACCTGGACTGTCATCCCCCCTCTGGGGACAGTCCTCCTGGCCTCAGTGGGTCAACAGCTCCAGGCTGTTTTCTCCCCTGGAGCATCTGAACACTGAAGCTAATTGGCTGGCTCAAAAAGGGGGGTGGGGAGGGCTGCGAGCTCCTGAGCACACTGCCGAGGAGGGGGCGGCCAGGGCTCTGTTGCCATGGGAACCACAGGCACCGCACAGGCGGGCTCCTCCGGGCACCCAGAGGGGAAAGTTGGCAGAGCTTTCAGGCACCCGGCTCCTGGGTGCTTTCCCAGGGCTGAGAAGAAGCTAGGGAGCCCGCCCCCCCAAACGGCAGTAAGACCCCCTCTCCCAGGGATCCCCGGGGCCCCCACCTCTCCTCTGCCCTCCTCCCAGAGCATCTGGTGAGGTCCCGCTGCTGCCCTGAATGCTCTCGGAACCTCAGAGCCAGGCAGCCAGGACAATGGTATTTGGGAAATAGGAAAAGTCCACGCTCCGGGGAGACTCCCACTCTGCAAGGATTACCAGGGTGACAGGGAGGTGATTCAGGGTCCTGAGAGACAGAGGAAAGAGATGGAAGGACCCCTGAGTGTCACCCTGATGATTTTGCCCCGGGCTGTTAATCTGTCCTGGTGGCCAGCCCCCCTACAGAGCCACAGCAGCCAGGGCCAGCTTCTCCACATTTGTGTCCCAGGGGAGGGGCGCAGGACAGGGAGGGGCCGGCCTGGAAAATGCCACCAAGAGGCTCCTAGAGCTCCCCTGGCAGGACAGGACCCCTGCCCCGGGAACAGCTCCCACCAGTTGCTGCTCCCTGACCCAGGGCACCCCCTGCACCCTCTGCACCCCCAGTTGCAACCTCCCCTGGTAACAAAGAAGAGGGGTGATGAGAGAGAGAGAGAGAGAGAGTGAGTCAGGGACAGACACCTGAGGGGACATGACCTGGAGGACAGGACAAGGGGCCAGGATTTGAAGCCATGTACAGAGAGAGCCTGGGAGGGGACCAGAAAGATGCAAGACAGACTCGTGCATATGTGCGTGAGAGGGAGAGCGAGGGAGGGGGAGAGGGAGAGGGAGGGGGAGCAGGAGGGCGGAGCGCTGGGAGGCAGGGAGGGAGGGTGGGGTAGGGGTGTGGGCAGGGGGCGGGGGGGGGGGGGGGGGGGGAGAAGCCACCGGTGACAATTACGTCTGGGTCCATGCAAACATGAGGCAGCTGCCAGCTGCGCCGCCGGGCAGTCCTGGTTGCCTGGGCTGGGGAGCGGGGCAGCCAGCAGCAGTGCCCGCCAGCACCCGGGATGCAGCGGGACAAGGTAGGCGCTGGCCGGCGAGGGCTCGCCTGGGATGTGGAGGGGACGTGGGGCTTCTGGGGACTGCTCGGGACCAGGGATCCTCTTAGAGGTTCCTTCTATGACCCCATCCTCTGCTGTCCCCTTTAAGGTGACATTGAGACCAGGACTGGAGGGCAGCCCTATGGCTGGTCCTGCCCAGTTAGGTCCCAGGGACAGGGGTCAGGTGGCCGGGAGCTGGCTTCCACTGTCCTGAGGGTCAGGGGAGGCAGGACACAGGAGGGGTGTCTGGTGCTTGGAGGAGGGCCAAGGAGTGCGAGTTCCGGTTCACTGCTCAGTAGCTAGCGAGTGCCCTCTTCTACCAAGGACCCAGAGCAGCTGTCCGCTCTGGTGGGGCTGCTGGTAGGTTGGAGAGGAGGTGAGGGAAACACCTGACACAGGGGTCGAGAAATAAAGGTAGAGGGGGGCAAGGAGGAAGAACTAACTGTAGGCAAGGAAAGTGAGCCAGCCCCCAGCCCAGAGTTCACCCTCAGAAAATGCCGTCCAGTGCCCTGCAGCTGCTGAAAGGTGCGGGACAGTTTTGCTCTGCCGGAAAGAAGAAGCACCAGAATTAGGTCTGGCTGCTCAGATCACCCCCAAATAACAGTGGTTAGAAAAAGGTTGATGGCGATTTTTCTCATGCAGATGTTGAGAGGGAGGTGATACAGGGCTGACACAGACCGACCCCCCCCACCCATCAGCAGGGACCCAGGCTCCATCTGTCTCCCTGCCCAACATGGCTGCTGGCGCTCCAGCCAGCACATGCAGGTAGAAGTAAGGATAAAGAAGGCAGGACCAAAGGACCCAAATAAAATCAAGGTCTTGTGAGTAAGAAAGAATGAATACTGGGCTGGCATCTCTTAATCTCGCCTCCCGAGAGAGGGCTTCCTGCCTTTCCCACCCATGAGGACAAGCAGCCCAGAGAGGGCTCGAGGCTGGCTTCAGATCACACTGTCCCAAAGCCCAGGCTGCCCCGGCCCTGTCCAGGCTGTTTCTCAGGGACACCAGGAGGATCAGCAGAGGTGATGACACGAAGCTTTTGAGCATGGTGACAATGAACGTTGAAAAGTTGCTTTCTCTCCTGTCACCTCAAGTGTCCCCAGTATCTGCCAGGAGGGCAGAGCAGACGCGGGGAAACCTCAGGCTTTCCCGAGGCTCCCTGTCCACCCGTGCTGTGGGTAGCCCAGGTCACGTGACCCACGGCTGGCGTGAAGGCTGGCCTGGTGCGTACTACAGCCTCACCAGCACACGCTCCCGCAGCCCCAGGACAGTCCCCGGGAGATCATGCAACGCAGCGTCCACAGGCAGGGGCTCCTACCGTCC
The DNA here is from genome assembly GCF_045843805.1 of Urocitellus parryii. NCBI lineage: Eukaryota > Metazoa > Chordata > Mammalia > Rodentia > Sciuridae > Urocitellus > Urocitellus parryii. Next base: position 32,241 of record NW_027554095.1, on the reverse strand, counting down.
AGCGGCACCCAGATGTGCGTTCCAGCTCTGTCCACCCAGAGGATGGTCCCCCTCCCCTTGCCTCTGCTGCTGGAGATCACCCCTGGAGCGTGGCCACCACTGTCCCCGCTACATGGGCAGAGTGAGTGCCCCGAGTCCTGCAGGTGCATCTGGCCCTTCGCCTGGCCGTTGTGGCCCCCTCTCCCGCCCTACACCCGCCCCACAACCAGCTCCTGTGGGTCTCACTGTCCTTCTGCCCACCAGAGGCCTTCCTGTGGAGGCCTGGCCAGGGACAGGAGTGGAGCCCACACCCCTGGGTGCTGGGCCAGGCAGGGGCAGTGGTTCCCGGGGAAGCCGCCACCGGAGATGGGGAGCCACACCTTCCTCTCCAGGGGCGGCGGGGTCTGCCGTCAGCACCCGCAGGGGATTGGCTCCTCTGGTCACTCTCGCCAGCCCCTGTCCCCAGCCCTGCCCTGCCCTGCTCCCTGCTCTCCCCAGCTGCCCGTTCACGAACCCTGGCTCAGCCTTGGGGTGGGCACTGCCGCTCCCAGCCCACAGACACTGAGGCCCAGAAGGGGGTCCTATGTCGCAGCACCAGGTCCCCAGGAGCATCAACTCCACCAGCTCTTAGGAGAAGGCAGGGAGCCTGGGCTGGGCTCACCGCGATGGGCGCGGGCGCCGTCCTGGGGCTCTGGGGGGCTGTGTCCTGGAGGCCCAGCTCAGCCCGGGAACCTCTCCTGCCCGGCTGCAGCCGTCTTGCACGAACTTGTGCAAAATGGGTCCTAAACTGCTCCCTGGTTTCCAAAGCCCCTGAGAGCGCAGGTCAGGAAGTGGCCCTGCTGTCCAGGTGGCGTGGAGGAGAAGGCCAGGGTCGAGGGGCAGGAGCCCTGAAGTTCCCCCTCCCTTCTGCTCCCGTTTCGCAGATGAGGAAGCAGGAAGCTGGCTGGCGAGCGCCGTGGTCGCTGGGATTTGAGCCCCGCTCTGCCTCATTCTCAGGCTTGGGCCCCAGGGCTCCGGCTCCAGGGGAAGACTCCAGGGGGCCAGGGCATGCCCCTACCCAGGTGACCGGGAAGCTGCCCGCTCCCAGTCCTGAGGCCTGGCTCCTGCCTCCCCTTTCCGGGCTGAGGGTGCAGGAGTGTGGCGGAGAGGACCCCAGGGTTTTACACCCCACCGCCCCTTGCTCTCCAAAGCCTTCCACCAGAGTGGAGGGCTGCCTTTCTGACTCCGAGGCCGAGGCTGGAGCCCCCTGCTCCCGCGGACCACCACCAGGCTTCCCTGGGGGTTCCAGAAATGGCCTCTTGGAGGGGGAAGGACACCCCTGCCTTCCAAAGCAGAGAAAGAAGGGACCAGAGAGGCTGGGCACAGCCCCTTTCCTGGTGGCCCAGCCCCCAGGCAGGAGGGAGGCACCTGACTCACTGTGGTGCCCACCCCCGCCCCAGCAAGCTGATGTTCCCGAGAACAGGTGCGTCTGTCAGCTGTGCTCAGCCCACGTCCTAGAGCCCACAGAGCCACGTGACAGGGAGGAACCCAGGGGACCCGCAGGTGCCAGCTTGGTGGGGGGGACAGAGCTCAGCTGAGACAGGAGGACATCAGAAGGGGCCCTGTCCCTCCCCTCGGTTGGCTCAGTCTCCCCTCTTGGATCTGCGGCCTCAGCTCTCTGCCCAGCTGTCCCCTCTGCCAGAGGGGACGAAGCACTGCTGGCCTGGTCTCCAGCTCTGCCTGTCACCCTTGCCTCCAGCAATGGGCAGTGGGTGGCCACCAGAGTAGATCCAAGTCCCTCTGCTACAGATGGCACAGGGCACTCAGAGCAGCCAGATGCTAGCCAAGACTCTGCCCCTGTTTCTCTGGACTCAGCCCTGCTCCCTACACCCTTTAGCTGTGTATCCACAGACAAGTTGCTCAGCTTCTCTGTGCCAAGCGCTTTTGATTTTCCTGAGGAGATATCACCCACCTGGATGAAGGAGATCATCTGCCAGCTGGCTCCGCTGAGGGCTGCGTAGAGGGGGGGTGTTGACGCCATGGCTTTCTGGTGGCTGGGTACCGCCTGGGAAGGCCAGCCAGCCCCACTGGTCAACTCTGGGTCAATGCGATGCCCCCTTCTCAGGGTGAGGGAGCCTGCGCCTTGGGGAAGTTGGCCGCCGTCAGTCTCAGGCCAGGACGGCAGGTCTGGCCTCTCCTGCTCCAGCGCTCTGAGAGGCCGAGGCCAGGGGCGTGCGGCACGTGGGTGGGTGTGCAAATGTGCCTGTGGCTGTGGGGACCCGGCCGTCTCAGCCCCCTGCTGGCCCACACCTGTCTGTGCCCAGGGTGGGTGACGAGCTGGGCTCCCAAAGCCTCCCCATCCCAAACCTGGGAGCCCGCAGGACACAACGCCCACCACTGCTTCCCGCCATCTGTCCCGCAAGATGGAAGTGGAGCCAACCGCAGCGGGCGCCGGGCGAGACGGCCGCGCAGCTGCCGCCCCTGAGGACAGGGGACGGGTGGGCAGGCCCAGGTCCCGGCCTCGGGCAGCAGCCTGGGAGGAAGTGGGTTGAGACCTTGGACCTCCTTCCCCCATGGGCAGGAGCAGGATTCTCTGTGTGTAGGAGAAGCCCTGGAAACCTCAGCTGCGCTTCCAAATAGGATGAAGAGCTTCACAGAGTGGCCCAGGCTCCCCTGAATCTGACCACGGAGCCCCCGAAGGGGTGGAAATCTCCCAGCAGATCCCAGCAAGCACCTGCCGAGGGCGGCAAGTCTGTTACTGGCCATGCACTTGACCTCTCCCCCTTGTCCTGGGCAGCGGCCTGACGAAGGACCAGAGGGTGGAGACCCGTGGTGGTCTCCCTCTGGGGCTCTGTGTTCACGCCTCACCTAACCACTCAGAAACCAGCCAGGGTGTACTAGGGAGGCCCTGAGCAGTCCGACTCTTTGTCCAGGCAACCGAGCTGGGTCGTGAGGGTCCCAGGTTCCAGGCCCCCTGAGGTAAGCCCTCCAGTCTGACTGACCACAGACCTCTTCCCTCTGCGCTCAGTGGTCTGACACTATGCCAACTGGCCTGAAGCCCACCCCCAGCCAGGTTAATTAACTGGAAACCAGTGTAAACACTGTCTTTTCAAAAGGTAATCTCTATAAATATTATTAATGAGCTATTTTTGCTTCCGGTACACAAATATTTGAAACCCAGAGTGTGTTTACACAGAATATCACTTCTCAGTTTGGACTAGGTCCACACCACCTGTTCAATAATCCTATGTGGCTGTGGCCACTGTGTGGGGTAGCTCAGACCTTCAGGCGTCACTGCTGGGCCAGGTTCGGCTGGGATGAGAAACACAAGCTTCTTAGCCTGTTTGTCCTCCCCTGTGATAGTCCATTTTCACTGACTATTACAAAATACCTCAGGCAGGCTGCCTTTTTAAGACAAGAGGTTCACTTAGCTCACAGTTTTGGAGCTGGAAGTCAGAGAAGCAGGGTGCAGGCTCTGACGAGGGTTCCTTAGGCTGCATCACACCATGGAGGAAGTGCATGTGTTTTTCTGAGTCTGGGGTCTCTCCCTGTCCTTATAAAGCCACAACAATTCAATCATATGCCCACACCACTGACCTCATCTAACCTAACCATTTGTCAAAGGCCCCACCTCTAAACACACGCAGTCCTGTTAAGTGCCCACCCTTCACTAACGTCAGGCTCTGGGGACTCAACTGCTCCATGGGTTTGGGGATGAATCATAGTCAAGCCACAACATCTGCCTTTGCTGTTTGTGCCTTGCATGCTTCACCAGGTGCGAGTTATTTTTTCTTAATTAACTGGCATTTCAAATTCTGATACACTCCCGGGAAGGGGCATTTTCTTTTTTCATACCAGGGATGGAACCCAGTGGTACTTGACCACTGAGCCACGGTCCCCAGCCTTTTTTTAGTTTTATTTTGAGACAGAACTTTGCTCAATTGCTGAAGCTGGCCTGGAACTTGCAATCCCCGTGCCCCAGCCTCCCCAGCTGGGTGGGTACCTCTGTGCCCAGCTGAAGGGGCATCTTTCAGTCAGTACTGTCAAGGGAAAGCTGACAGCCGTCATGGAAGTAGGGGACCCAGCAATGCCACAAAAACACATCCACTGCGTCCCATTTCCACCTGCGCGGCCTGATGGGGCCAGGCCCCCTCTTTGTACAGAGGTGGTGAGGGGAGCTGGAGGGGTACTAAGTCACCTCTCATGCCATGCAGGGGCATCTCCCGGGAGCCTGTGACCTCGGGGCAACCCCAGTCTGGACATTAAACAGGTGGGGGGTGCTCCTGTCAAGCCAGGGAGAGCGCACACCTGGGGTCCTGGTGGCCTGGTAAGAGGGTGTGCAGAGGAGCCTTTGCAGGATTTGGGCTTCGGGCGGGGCCTTGGGTAATTCTGAGGAACCTCTCTGTGTTGGTGTGAGCTTTCAGTGAGTGACCTCTCCTGACACGTAACCCAGTACCAGCACATAGCAGTGTGTCACCCTGCTCTGGGGAGCCCAGGTCCCTCTCCCACCCCCACAGGCCAGGGGGACTTGGAAGGAAGCCTAGACTTGCCCCTGGCCTACCTGTGAGTCTTGGCTCTGGGGTGACCGGCAGAGAGTTGCCCAGCTACCTGCAGCCTCTACCTTTGAGGAAATTTATTTATTTATTTATTTATTTGTATCAGGGATTGAACCCAGGGGCACTTAACCACTGAGCCATATCCCCAGCTCTTTTTGGTATTGTATTTAGAGACAGGGTCTCACTGAGGTGCTTAGGGCCTGGCTAAGTTGCTGAGGCTGGCTTTGAACTTGCAATCCTCCTGCCTCAGCCTCCCGAGCCCTTGGGATGACAGGTGTGTGCCACCTTGAGGGAATCTTGTAAGCCTTGCTGGGCACTGTCTCTGGGACATGGTCTTGAACACTTATGTCACCAGGGACTCTGTGGATCCCCTGGACCCAGGTCTTCTGGCTTCATCAATCTCTGCCACCCTGCCCTGGCCATCCTGGGGCCTGTGGACAATGACAACTCTGTCACCAGTTAAAATGAGGCAGAATCAGGCAGGAGCCAATGGAGTGAAGGTCACTCCAGTGGATTCAGGAGAACATCAGGGTCATCACCTTGCCGTTCATGGGTATTTATCAAAGGCCTTATTTCTGTTTGTATTTTTAATACTCTTTTTTTATGAGAGTATTTGCAATTTGAATTTTTTATTGATCTGATTTTGGTAAGAAATCAACAGAGTCCTGCAACCTCTTTACCTGATTTCCATCTTACAAAGCTAGTACAATATGGCAGCTGGAGTATCCACGGGGATGCAGTCCCAGATCTTATTCAGATTCCCCCGGTTTTGCATGTACTCATTTGTGTGTGTGTGTGTGTGTGTGTGTGTGTGCATGCGCATGCACTGCACAGGTTCCCAAGTCTGAGACACAGTCAAGGAACACAGTGTTGCCCCCCAGGACCCCTCCTCTTGCCCTCTGACAGCCACCCTTTCTCCCGCCTGCCTCTCCCTGTCCCCAACCCCTGGCCTTCTAATCGGTTCCCCATTTCTAAAATGTCATTTCAAAATGTCACATAACTAGGATCACACAGCACGTGACCTTCAGGATTGGCCTCCTTCATCCAGCCTGGCAACCTAGAGATTCACCCAGGCTGTTTGCTCTCATGCGGAGCCGGTGACATGGACGCACCACTGTGTGTTTAACCTTCCCCCACGGAAGGACACCCGGGAGGGTTCCAGTTCAGGGCTCTTACAGATAAAACTGCTGCAAACTCTCGTGTGTAAGTACTGGAGCACGTATTTCCAGCTGTCTTGGACCAGTGCCCCGGAGTGTGATGGGCGGGTTGGGCGGTCGATGGGTCTTCAGTTTTCTAAGAATCTGCAGAGCCGTTGTTCAGAGGAGCCACAGGGTCCTGCCTGCCACCAGCGAGGAAGGAGTGGTCCAGGGTCCCTGCATCCGCCTTGACCTTCGATGCTGTCACTATTTTTTATCTTGGCCATTGAGAGGAGATGGTTCTCTGGGTGGCTCTGCTCACAGATCCCAGAGTCTAATGGAGCTGCCCATGTGGTCAGGGGCTCATCGCCATCTCCGTGTCCCCTTCCACTGGAGGGCTGCCTGCATGCCTTTTACCCACGTTCTTGCTGGATGGATAGGTTTTTTCCTGTGGAGTTTGGGGAGTGAGGGTCTCATGGGTGCCAGGGTCTGTGACACGAGGAGCTGTGGACACATGGCAGGACCCACCTCTTTTGGAAGAAGAAAATAAATGCACCTGAAAACAGAAAAAAAAAAAATAGGATAAGTTCCAAGAGGACAAGGTTCCCAAGTCCAAGACACAGCAGTGCTGGGACGGGGACCCAGGGGTTCTCCTAGGCTGAGGGGGTGCTCCCAGAACCAGACTCCTGAGCCAGCCCCTGAGCATCCACAGGACAAGTGTCCAGTGCAGGGGCATCAGTGCCCCCTCAGTGGAGGGACAAGCCCAGCGCAGGAGGAGCAGAGGAGGCAGGTGGGGCAGGCCGGGTGGCCTTTGTTGAAACTCTGCAGGAAGCCACGGGGGGAGGGGATGTGACTTATGGGCTCCTCCTGCCCCAGCTCTCCTCTGGTCACCTCTCAGCACTGGGCAAGGAGCAACGGGGGTGGCCTCCCAGGGCTCCCGCTCTTCAGGGCCTGCAGCCTCCGGGGTCAAGAGGAGGGCGGCTGTTTAACACTCCTGACAGCTCCACCAGACCCTCTCCCAGACAGACAAGTGTCAAATATTCATGAGAGTGACCTGGTGGTCACTCCCCGGCCTCCTCCCCTTCTCCCACAGCCTGACGGGCCTAGTCCCAGGCCTTGGCTCCTCTCTGAGGCTAAGTGGATAGCTGGGCCTCCCCCTCCAGCCTCCTAGGAACCTACTCCTACCTCACAAGGAGGCGGTCACAGGCCCTGCCTTGGGGCTCACAGGTGGGGCCCCGGCCCCTCAGGCAGGCAGCCCAACCTCCCAGCCCCGCCCAGGCCTCCCAATACCACCCCTCCTGGGCTCCCCACCAAGGCCCCTTACCCCGGGACATGAAAGACTGTTGACTTGGTTGCGGGGGCTGGGGAACCCCAAAACTTCTGTGAGCTCTCCAGGGTCCTGGCCCTATGACCAGTCACTCTGGCCAAGCCTGTGGCCAAGGCCACCTGAACTTTGGCATCAGAAGGCCTTGGCATTGCCAGTGTAGTCCCGGGACGTCCCAAATGGTCCCAGGGTGTCATTTCCTGGTCTGTATAATTGGGTGGTGTTCCCGCCCTGTAGGTGGCAAGGAGACGACTTGAGGCTCAGAACAGACATGCACCAGGGGGCTCGGCCTGCCCGTGGGCCTCCCAACCTTCCCAGGTGGATGGAACCACCATGGGGTGGAAGCCAGGGACACCACAGGCCTCTCCCAGCCTGGCCCCCACGAGACAGAATCCCTGTGACCGAGCTGCGCCTGGCCAGGGTGGCCCTCGCCTGCCCTCACCAGCGCTGTCCTGGGGTGTGAACTCACAGAGGTGACCTGAGGACCACCTTGGCCTCTCCTTCCCACGCGCCCACCAACCCGGGCGCAGATCCTTCAGCAAGGAACCTGGGAGCTGAGAGGCAGCAGCTGCCCGCCTCCCTGCCAGCTCCTTGGCTGAAGCGAAGCCTTTATTCATGGAGGCCATTTCTCTCCTGAATAAGATCTTTAATCATGGAGAAGGTGCCTCTCCCACCAGCCAGGGTAGGGTCTCTGTGTGTGTACCTCCCTGGGCACCCCTGGGCCCTCTACCCGCCTCTCGCCCCCTTTCTGCCCATCAGCACCGTCGGCCCTACCCAGGCTGCAGCTCTGGGCACCACTGATGCCCCTCACAGCGGGGCCAGGCATGGAGAAAGGGGGCCTGTGGGGTATTGCTGAGGAGGTGTGTTGGGGAGGTGGGGACAGCTGTGGACAGGGGAACTGACAGCTGGGACCTGGCTGAGGGGGCCTGAGAGCCAGCATCAGGGGTTTGCACACTGGCCGGCCAAGGGGTCACTTCATCCAAATCTGACCCGGAGTCACTGTGGGGCCATGAGCCATGAAGCCACTGGAGGGTTGTCCTCTACCTGGAGCCTCCAGAACGCAGCAAGCCCCTCAGCAATTCAGGGATCATGGCTGGGCCTCTTCCCGTGTTCAGACGGTTCCTACAGAATGCGAACAAGACAGAATGGAGGCCAGGGGCTTGCTTCCTGTGTCCGGCAGCCAGGGAGTGGGTCTCCAGCCAGGGCTTTGGCTTTGACCCCGGAGCCAGTGTCTGCACTGAGCTGGCCCGGCATAGCCTCTGGTTCCAGGGGCAGCAAGGCCAGGAGGTCACTGAGGGTCCCAGGCCTGGTGCCCTTGGGACAGGGGCCAGCATCACCCAGCCTCACAGAGAGGCCTCACTGGCCTCTGGCTGTCCTGATCCGACTCCTAAGCCTGGCTTCCTGTCCCTCCGTGGAGACGGTGACAGGACTGGCTCCCTGCCTCCCTCCCCCACCTGACTGCACATCTGCCTGTCACTCACGCTAAGCCACAAAAGGCTTTTCAGAACTGTGTGAAGGTCACACCCGTAAAGCCTCTGCAGACACCTCAATGGCCCTGGCTCTGAATGGCTGACAACCTGGCCATTCAGAACAGTCCCGTGAGCCCCAAGACTAGCACATGGATACCATGAGCCCAGGGCTGCTTGGGGGCCGTGACCCAATCACAGGGGCCGAACCTGTCCCATGGCCACAGGTACCAAACACAAAGGCACAGCAATGCCCAGAGGGACCACTGCGGCTGACTGCAGCTGGCCGGAAGGGGCCACTCGGCTGCCCCTGGGGAACTGAAGACCCGGGTGGTCTGGAAACCAGATGATGGAGGGGCCTCAAATATTGTTACAGGAAATCAAGTCCCACTGCTCTGGGGCTGTCCTTTCTCAGTTCACACCAACTCCGATTCAGGCCCCTCCGTCTCTTAACCACCCACTCTCTCCTCCGGGATCCCTCCCGTTAGCCATCTGAGTTGCTTCTTCAGGTCACTGCACAGCTGGGCGGTGGGATCCATCCGTGTGCCCCTCCTGTGATGACCATCAGCCACTCACCCATCCTCAGCTTGCCATAGGTAAAAAAAAAGGCAGGCAGAGCAAAGGCTCCGGGGCACAGGGACGCCCACTGCTGTCCGAGGGCTTTAGTGAAGAGAGGGAGGGGCTTGGACTGGGACCTCTGAGTGACCACCAGCTCTGGCAATCTGGTCTTTTCTCAGGCGGGGGCTTCAGTCAGCGGATCTAGGCTCACCCTCATTCCCCTCCCACCCCGGAATCCTCACCACCTTCTTTTGGGGGGCCCCATCGTACGCTAGAGCAGGGTGCAGAGAGGAAGAAACCTTAGAGATGGGGCAGAGAAGACATGGAAGGGGCCACGGAGGCCCGTGGGGCAGCAGAGCTTGGGGCCTCTCCAAGCCCTGGGTGAGGTGAAGACGGACCTCACCCGATGTCAGGTGGCCCAGCAATGTCCCCGAGGCCCCTCTGGGATCAGCGGCTCAGGATGCTCTGCCTGTTCTGCTGCAGGAGGCCATGAAGGCGTCGGACGGCAGTCTCCTGGGGAACCCTGGGCGCACACCGCTGAGCAAGAAGGAGAGTGTCAAGTGGCAGCGGCCGCGGCTCACCCGCCAGGCCCTGATGCGGTGCTGCTTGGTCAAGTGGATTCTGTCCAGCGCAGCCCCGCAGGGCTCAGGTAGGGCTGGGGCTGAGGGCAGGGGATCTGCTTGGAGCTCTGTCCTTTCTGAGGCCTCAGCCTCGCCCCCGGGTCTCATCAGGGCAGTGAGCTCCGGGCAGGACTCAGGGAGCGTGGGGACACAGGGCTGAGGCCATGCTAGGAGTGGGTGGCTGCGAGGACGGAGCCGCGGTCTCAGAAGCCAGGTTCCTCCCGACCCAGCACTCACCTGCCAGGTCTCCTTGGGCATCTCTCTGTCCTTTCCAAGTCCTCTGTAAAAAGAGGGCCTGGTACCCCTGACACAAGGCGCATATGTGGATGGGCATGAGGGCCTGGAGAGGGGAGGCTTGCCCTCAGCCCTCCAGTGTGCCCCAGTGTGCCCCAGTGTGCAGAGCTGGCATCCTAGGGGTTCACAGAGGAACTAGCAGAAATGGCCGTCCTGTGCTTGCTGACGGCCATATTTGGTGTTTGGTGAGTGTGACAGAGAGGGAGAGGCAGAGGCAGCCCCCACCATCTCACACACATGCACACACCTCACTTAACCTGTGCACGCATGCCCGTGTTCCCCACACACAGGTGGGCACAACCACCTTGCACACATGGGCACACAGCCCTCACGCCTGCAGGCCATGCACAGTTGCCCTTCCCACGCACACACTCCGCACACTCGTGATGTCACACACGGGTGAGAGTCTGCCTCTGAGGTACACACTTGTCCTTCAGACCTGCGCCTTGGATGTCCTCTAGCTGTGTGATTTCCAGGGAGCGTCGGGCTGGAGAATGGGCACGATCAAGGGCCCAGCCTCTCAGGCTTGATGGGGCACAAGTGGAGGGAGCCCCCTGAGGGGCCTAGGCTAGGCAGCAAACATAGCAACTACTCCTAGTGTCCTGAGTGTGCATGAGGGGACAGGGCTGCTACCCGCCAAGTCCCCATCCTGCCTGCACCATTCCAGCCCACAGGAGCCCTTGCCCATCTGTGCTGCTGTCACCTTTAGCTGGCATTTGTCCCCCAGCCTCTCCCATGGAAGTGCTAGCATACTTGAATGCACTCTTAGGTCCCTTGTGCACCCCGTATTTATTGTGGGGGAGGATAGGTTTTGCAGGTGGTAGAAACGGGCTGATCACATGTTCACCGAGCTGCATGTCCTGCAGCAAGATAAAAACACTCTATTTTCCGTCTGCTAGGGAAGGGAGAGCAGGGGGGCAGGTGCAGCCTCTGTATATCCAGGGGACTCTGGGTCTCTTTAACAGGCACGGCTCTGTACCCCTGAAACCCAGAGTCCCTCCTGGCCTCTGAATCTGGCCTCTGAGTCTTCCTGGTGGATCCAAGGGGGGTGATGGAGCTGAGGCTTCCTTCTCTTCCTGTAGGTCCCACGTCACCCACCCTCACCTCTGCGTCTCCCGCTGGCAGGCAGTGGTGGCTCAGGATGGGGCTGAGGCTGGTTGGTGTGTCCTTGGCCAAGCAGCAGCCCCGCAGAGTGTGGATGATGGGAGAGAAGGTGGGAAATGGAAGAGATGGGAAAGCCACGCCCACGGCCACGCCCAACTCAGGGCGCTTCCTAATGGGCGGGGCCTCTTGCCTGCGGCTCTTGACAAGGCCCAAGTGGCTCCCCTCCTTTGGTGCACTTCCCTAGGAGGACACATTTACTGGACCCCACACCAGGCAGTGAGAAGAGATACGAAAGCAAAAAATGAGATTCTATGTAATTATGGAAGCAGGCATTGCAAATCTGTCACCCTCCTTTACATAAAAGTCCATGGGTGCTTGGAGTGGTCACATGGCTCAGCAGGTCACCGGCATTGGGGCCCTGGGAAGTGTGGAACCTGGAGCACCTTGGCGTGCTCTGAGCAGGGTGCCCACCGTGACATGGGTCTCCTGGGGACCCCACAGACTGAGGAACCCAGACCTTGATAAGCCCGCATTCCCCAGTCCAAACAGATCTTGTGCATCCTTGTGTCCTCAAGGACGACTCCACGATGTGGCCACATCAGGGGCTTTGTGCACATGTGTGCAGGTGAGGTGCCTCTGCTCCCTGTGGGCTCTGGGTACGGAGGACAATAGGTGCCTTTCAGTGCTGTCTGTCCATGTGCTCAGAGAGGCCGGGCACGCAGTCCTGAGCACTCCAGGGTCTGTGGAAGTCGGGCGGCCCAGACACTTGGCCCTCCTGGCCGGGTTTTTCCACTCTGCAGGCGCAGGGCCAGAGAGATGGGGCCTGGAGTGGCTGAGAGCAGAAGCCCAGGTCCAGTGCGGTGTCCTAGGGCTCCGGTTGGTTGGGACCTTGGCAAAGAGTGAGAGGGACTGAGGGACCTGGAGAAGAAAGGACAAGGGTTGGACCAGCTTCAGCTGTGCCCTGGGCAGTCACTCCTGGGCTGAAGACCCCAGAGTTGCAGCTGGGAGGTGGGCAAAGGTGGTGGCCTCTGTGGCAGCGGGGTGGGGCCTCAGCCAGCAGAAGCACCCCAGCCTCAGCCCAGAAGCTCCAGGGAGCCCTTCTTGATAACCCAGAAGCTGGGACCGACCTGCTGTGTGTCCTCCCCAGCAAGGTCCTTCCTAAGGTTCTTCCTGGCAGGACACCTCTCGGAGCGTGGCTGAGGCAGCCAACCCAACAAACCTGCTTCTCAAGTCTGACTCCTCGCCAGGGCTGTGGGCCTTCGGTTTCTTGTATTGTTTAGCCAGAATAATACCCGCTTAACCTGGGTCTTGACTGTGGACAGCCGGATCCAGGCTGTTAAGCAGGGCAGCGCGGGCTCCAGGCCTGGACAGGTTTGTAGAAATTCTGGAGGGTCAACGAACAAGGATGTGACTAAGCCCTGCCACTGTGGGAAGCGTCTCCCCCACCCCTTGGGCTATTCCTGAAGCAGCCCTGGAGCACCAGCCACGTGCTTCTGTGTGACAGTGCGACTGCTGACCAAAGGACATAGCCCCACCCCTCCCAGAGTGGAGCCCTGCAGTCTCCTCAGCCCCTGAGCCCCTCTGTGTCTGGGACCTACTCCTCCCAGGCTCCCATCATAGCTGCAGGCAAAACCAGGAGACCACCACCAGCATCCTCCTGGAAAGGGGACGGCAGAGAGATCTGGAAACAGAAAGTCAAATTAACTTGCCTCTAAACTGTGAGAATATATCGAGATATACTGCCAGCATTTTACCGTGTCTGAAGCACCAAGATTCAACTGATATTATATTTCCAAATGAAATATCAGATTGGATGCAGATTTTTCTGGAAACTGGTTCCGTGATTTGGGAAGCTGCCATCTTCACCAAAAGTAGAGGCAGGAGGTCAGGTGGAGCCAGGGGAGAGGTGATTTGTGAGGAGGATCTCTACACAGAGGGGAGTTGTTTGAGCCCACCACCCTCGAAGTTGAGGGGCAAGTTTGGGTTTCTTCTTGTTACTTAACAACATACTCTATAGTGTCTTAAAGGAACAGCTATTTTGTTTCTCTCTCTCCTGTGGGTCAGGAATTTGGGCAGGGCTCCTCCTAGATGGTTCTTCTACTTGGCATGTTACCAGTTGTGATAATTTGCCTTTTGCTGGTGGCTGGGATGGGCGTGAAGCTCCTGGGAATTGCCTTGTGGTGCCTCAGTGTGGGTCTTTGTCCACGTGGCTGCTTGGGCTTCCTCACAGCATGGCAGCCTCAGGGTAAGCCAGCTTCTTACTTGGTAGACACTTCCATCAGGGAAGTTAAGGGAAAAAAATCAATCAAGATAAGTGCAGGGGTAGCCCAGATTCAAGGGGAGAACAAACAGGTTCCGCCTCTGTGTAGAGCTGGGGTACGAAACTTTGGCCATCTTTAACCCACCACAGGGGCCTCAGCTAAGAGTCCCCCGTGGAGAGATCCAAATCCCTCCCCCCTTAGAGATCTGAGCCCTCTGTGGTCCACCTCTGAGGGATTGCTATGAGCCCCACTGTTTTATTTATTTTATTTTCTTGAGACAGGGACTTATTTGGTTGTCTGGGCTACCATCAAACTTGCAATCCTTTTGCCTCAGCCTCCCGCATAGTGGGCAGCATAACAGGTGTGTGCCACTGTGCCCACCTGACACTGACCTTAATCACTGTGTCTGGCACTATCCCAGGGTTCCCTGGAGAACTTGCTAGATGTCGTCTGGGTCCTATGGATCCCTCACTGTGTAGCTGCAGCGTCTTCATCCCTTGACCATCAGGCCCGTCCACCTAGCCAACGCTCTGTTACATCCATTAGTCTAAGTGGTACAAGGAGCCCATGATGGCCAGGTGGCTTCTCAGCCTGTGCTTCCGCAGAGCCATGGCATCTCACCTTCAGAGATGGCTTCTTCCTTTGGAATCTGATATCTCTGATCCAGAGCCCAGAGCCCTGGAGACACGGGCCAAATGCTGGGCATGGGGTGGGGACAGCCTCACCTCATCCCTTGGTTCCTGGACCGTCCTTTGGGCAGGAGAAGCTGCATGTCCAGCATCTAACAGGACGGTCTCAACCTCGCAGCAGTAGACCTCTCCACCTCTGGGCAAGGCCATCCAGGGGTGGGACACGTAAGGACAGTGGGGTTTGAAAGCACTTTGTTGCAGTGAGCCCCTTGGTCAGTAACAATGACATGTGGGACCCCAGCAGCAGGACAGCCATACAGGCAGGTCCACGTCTAGATATGTGTGAGGGGAGGCCGGGAGGGGAATGGTGGCCCTTTCTGTGATGCGTGGCATACACTTGGCTGACCTGCCACCTGGTGGCTGGCTGGGCACTCAGCAGCCAGGTCAGACAGCGGGAGGGATTCTTGTGCTGAACCAGTGGAACCTTAGGCAACTACGAGAAGGGCACCTTGTTTCTGAGCAGGCACTCAAGTGGGCAGGGGAGGCCCCACTGCACAGAGCAGGTCCTCGGGTCTCCCTGGGTCCCAGGCCCCTGCCCATCCCTGGGCACCTTTCCAAGAGTTCACCCAGGACTCTGGTAGCCTCACTCTGGGTTCTTCCCCAGACTTCCTTGTCACCACTGCCCCAATCCTGTCCCCTCCGCCTCCCTGAGCCCTGAACAAATGGTTAACACCTTTCCATGGTCAAGGTAAATCTGTGCCTCGGCCATCTCTCCTTCCAGACAACAGGGGTAAGTAGATGTCCACAAAGTTCTGCCCCCCGGGAACACGTCCCCTTTTTCCTATCCCCAAGTGGGCCCTAATATCTGCTTGGACTTGGTGCTAACAGTTCCTCCAGTTCTGTCTGCAAATCAGATGTGAATTTTGTCCTCCTTGAGAAGTCTTAGGGACTTACCAGGTGTGGGTTCAGGGGACGGTGGCCATGTAGCAGACACACCACAAGAGTACAAGCCACCTGCTTGCACAACCGGCCTGTGCCCTCAGTCCCCACGCTGCCCGGGCTCTGAACTCGTGTTGCAGCACCTTTACATCATTGTGGAGCGTTACACACCAGATCCTGCAAGCTGGGGGAGAGGGCGAGGTGGAGGGCAGCTCAGGACTCAGGCAACCTTTCACCTCTGGCACAGCCCAGCAGCAAGCAATGGCTGTTTGCTTAGAAGGAGAGGAGATTTTTGCCAAAAAAGTAGACTTTGCTTAGAACCCGAGATTCTCCCACTGAGACACACACACACACACACACACACACACCTGTGGCACCACAGGTGTCCTAGCCAGCCTCAGGCACACTGTGCCATGGAATGTGTGGTTGACTAAGCCCCAGGGCAGTGCTGCTTGCCCTGGCCAGGCCTGCTGCCCAGCCACTCCTTGAGCCAAGTGACCAGCTCAGAGCAGCATGCCAACCCATGACACACAAGCCAGCCCATGAAACTCTGCATCTTCTTTGATCAGCAGAAGCTACAAGGTGAAGCATTCTTCCTTGACACTGGAGAGGATCTTGTGACTTGCCTGCACTTGTATGTAGCAGAAGTACCAAGTAGCAACGGCTTTATCTAAGATAGGAGGTGGCAGGCCCTCGCTGTTAGTTGAGGATGTGAGTCAACATCTGTTCTTTTGCCCTCATGGTTGCAAAATAGTTGCTTTGGCTTCCACCATCATGGCCTCATTCCAGGCAAGAGGTAGAAGAAATCTGGTGGAAGGGGAAACTGGTGATGCTTCCATCAGGAAAGCAACACTTTCAGAAACCTCTGGAAGATTTAGGCTTACATTTCATGGGCCATAACTCAGCCATGCTGTCTGCAAGGAAGGTGGGGGGAATGGTAATTTGGGGGGCTGGGCCTATCTCCATCTTCAATAGAAGCTAATTCCATAGACAAAGAAGCAGGGAGAATAGATGTGGAGCTGGCGTTCTCAGCCACACGCAGCACAACAGCTCACAGGGTCACACTTAGGGCTGAAGGTGCTCACTGGGGCTCAGAAGGCCTGGGGGTGGGCGGGGTTAGCAGTTCCTGCTCCAGGTACATCTTCCCCTAATCTCATCGGAGGGACCCCTTCCCACCTCTTCATGCTGCACCAGTAAGGCTGCAGGGTGGGATCCGTGAGTAGAGGTCAGAGGCCAAGAAAAAGCCAAAGACCAGGGTCCCCTGCCCCAGCTCTGCCTGGGCCCTGGCACTGAGCCTCCTAGGTGGCTGCGGAGAGGTGGGAGCCTGGCGGGGCCCTCTGCAGTGAGATCACACCCTTAGTGAGAGTCACACTGGTGGCAGCTCCTCCCTGGGTGCTGGGAGCTCGGGAGCCCTGCCCACCCTCACCAGTCCCCTCCCGTACAAGCGCGGGGACAGCGAGCTCCTGGGTTGGGAGGCTGAGGAGCCAGGTGCAAGGTGGAGGGTCCTGAGGCAGGGGTCGGGCTGGTGGAGAGACACGTCCAGGGCAGGGGCTGTGGGGCTCTGGCTGCCCAGGGCCTCTGGGCCTCGGGGCTGCGGGGTAGCTTGTCTTTGGAAAGACCAAGAGAGCAGGCAACAGGGACAGAGATAGGGGCCAAGAGAAGAGACGCCGGTATTGAGAGGCCAGAAGTGGGTGGGGGAAGAGAAAGTTCTAGAAAAAGAAAGGCACTCAGCATCAGGTTGGGAGAGGCAGGCAGAGGAGGCGGAGAGCAGGGGGCGGCGGCCTGCCCTGTGGCCTGTGGTGCAGAGCCTGGGACAGGCGCTGGGCCTGGGGCCCCCAGGCGGGGCATGGCGGGGCACGGCGAGGGACCCCGCCTGAGGCTGCAGGAGTGCCAGCATGGCTGCAAAAAGCACCTGGGCGACATCATCAGCTTCTTCTTCCGCTTCATCTCTGGGAACCTGGCTCGAGGTGAGGGCTGCTCGGTGGGACCAGGGGCGCGAGGTGGAGGGCAGAGAGAGGCAGCCCTAGGGCTGAGGACCCAGCCTGCCTCCTGCACAGCACTGTCCAGGGGCAGCGGCTCTGAGCTCTGCCCCTCTTGCTGTGAGCTGTGGGCAGTGGAGGCCAAGCCAGGGCTGCCCAGGAGGAAGAGCAGGAGGGGAGGGGACAAGCCTCCTCCCCGGTGTGCACAGACCCTGGGCCCCTAGGCTGCCCCCCACCCCACTCTCTTCCTCCATCTGTGGTGATGATAAGGGAGATGAGCTAGTGGGTGACAGATACCCACCTTTCAAACTTCATGAAACCCAGCACCCCTGGAGGTGTGGCAGGAGTGCAGGGGGTCCCCTGAGAATCCCTGAGTTCTCTCAGGCTCGGGCCTGGGCTGGAGCTCAGGATGGGGGTGACTCCAAGCAGGCTGCGTCCCGTCCCCTCTTCCTCTCTGCCTCCTCCGCCCCCCACTCAGAGCTGAGCAGGACCAAGACCCAGACTCAGTCCTGGGGACAGCGAGGAGGGTGGAGGGGAGGGATCCCTGCACGTGGGGACCCAGAGTCTCCTTGGCAGGATGCCTGGGAAGGGGTGGTGACAGGAGCTTCAGACCCAGAAACCGGGTGGCCATCTGCAGCTTGGGGACCCAGCAAGGACTTCCTGGCTCTTTTGGCCTGTCCTGCTACTGGTGGGCCAAAGCAGTCATGTGACTTCCTGGGTATAAATCAAAACCCCTAAAAATCCTGCCTGAGTCGGTGTGGGCGTGCGAGGCACACTTCCCAAGAGCCAAAGCAACAGGCTGAGTGTGATGCCCACCGACCTGCCTGCCCACCGCGAGCCAAGGGCAGGGCTGGAGTCCCTGACCTTGTCCCCTCCCCAGAGGCAGGGCCTTGTGCCCAGGTTATTCCCTGCCTCATCTGGAGCACCCAGCACAGAGCCTCTGTCACGTTAAATGCCTGTCAGACTCACAGATGACATTTTAAGAATAAAAACACCAAATTGAGCACAGAATCAAACCTCTGGAAATCGGTGGAAAATACTGGAAAGCAGGACTTCATCTCTAGGGACAAGAGGAGAGGATTCTGCTGTTGTGACGGTTTGCAGATGGGGGCCAAGTCTGGAGCCACGAGGCAAGCTCAGGGGGCTCTGGTGGGGACCCAGGCCCTTACCTTGAGGTGCTCCTGCCACCCTTGGCCTTGCCTGCCCCTCTCCAGGAAGGGGGAGGAGGGGATTTGAGGTGGGGCCGCTGGCCACTTCTTTGTGAGGAGAGACCCCTGGAGAGGCCCAGTCGAGGGCAGAGGGGTGCAGCCAGGGTCACCAGCCCACCGGCCATGGCCCCGCTAGCTGCTCCTACAGCTGCCCCTACATGCTCACTGATGAGTGACCTTGAGGGTCTCTCCTGACCATGGCCCCTCATCTGTCCAGTGGGATATGTAACAGAACCTGCTCTGTAGGAGGCGGAAGGGTCAGTTCCTGCCACGGTGCCGTGATAAACAGAGGTCCTCATGACCTGGTAGCTTCATGTGTTTTTCAGACCTTCCACCTGCAGGGCCTGGTACCCTCTCCCCCACCCCCGCATGTACGTGTGTGTGTGTGTGTGTGTGTGTGTGTGTGTGTGTGTCTCTCTCTCTCTCTCTCTCTTTCTCTCTCAATAATTTATCCATCCTATCCTTAGGGAGAATGAGACAAAGCCTGATTAGGAGCCTAATAGGGTTGTCCCCAAGGTGGACAATGAACACTGGTTCAGAACCAGGGGAGGGAAGGGCAAGGACTGCAGGTTTGTGTCTCCTGAGGTACAACCTGCCTCCCCAGGACAAGGTAGGGCGTGTGGATGGCGAAGGCTTGGGCCTGCTGGTCGACCTCCATGCTCCTATGGGCTCTGCAGGCCACTGGCTCTGGGCCTCTTGCCATGTGGGGAAGAGCTACCTGGGCATAGAAAAAGCCGAGGCCAGCCAGGCCCGGGGAGCCCCGTGGTGTCCTGAGAACCATTTGGGCAGCTGCTAAAACCACAAATGCCCAATGCTTACCTATAGGACCACCTGGGGGAGATCCTGGTCATTGTCACTTCTGACCCTTCAGTCCACTCTGTGGGATGGCTCTTGCCTGCCCTCTGGATGAACTCTATGCAGACCTGCAGACACTAGGTGTCAGCCATGCCCAGGGAGGCCTTTCATGCTGTTCCCACGGCCGGGTGCCCTTGGCCCTGACTCTCAGGTGCTGAGCCACCTCCTGTCCACGCCTTCTCTAGGATGGAACCGGGCAGAGGGATGCCCCTGCCCCTCCTTGGGGTCTGCAGGGGCCCTGGCTCTCTGATGGTCCCAGGGCAGCATAGGCAGGTCACTGCCCTCCTCCTGGCTGCCTCTGGCCAATGCATCCCCAGCCACCAACACACCTCTTCCATGGGTGGGTCAGAACCCCCTAGTCCTGTACCTCCCAAACTCCAGGGGACACATTCAGATACCCACAGGCTTCTGAGAAGCCCCTTACTTGGATGGGGTATGAATGGAGGCTCCTCGGGTGGGGGACGGAGGGAAACACCCCAACACACCTGCCTTTTCCAGCAGATTCTCTCCCTCTGAGTCACCAACCTCCACTTGCTCTGCCCTTCAGGGAGGGAGGAGGAGCAAGCCACAGAGCAGACTTCCCGGTTCCCAAATGTGACCTGCCTAGCTGGTCACCACCATTTGTGTTGGCCTTGGCTGCTGGGACTTCTGCCCAAATGCTACAGGAAAAGTCCCATCTGGCACCCAGACAGGAGACGTGGGGCCCCATGGCCAGCAGAGAGTCCCTGCCATCACAGAGCAGGCCCAGGGCTCCCAGAAACAAGCAGCTGTGGGGCAGAGGCAGGGAGGGGCCAGGGATGAGGCTGGGACAGCAGGGACAAAGCTGAGCACATCTGGCTTGAGTTGTCAAAGCAACGTGCCCAAGTGTTAAAAATATCCTGCGCCTACAAATAGACTCGAGAGAGTGTCAAGGTTCTGGTGAACCCTAAATGACGAAAGCAGAAACGTGACGAGGCTGATTCACCAGGGAAACAAAGGCAGCTTGACAGAGGGTGGCAATGCAGGGGACAGAGAGAGGATGCTCCCGTGGACACTTGGGTTGGGAAACCAAGAAAGATCCAGGACAGCAAAGCCACCGCCTGCAGGTTCTTTGCCAGAGAGAAGAGGAATCCATTGCATCTTATCAGCTTGACAGGTCTGTGCGTGCCAGCCCCAGTCCATGAACCACTTAGTTCTGTCCCCAGGAGTGGACGATGTCCTGGCAGGACCTCAAAGGTTACTCAGTGGTCGCTAGCTTTATTCCCAAGTTATAAAAACAGAATCTCATGGCCCTGTGCAAAGCAAATTCTCACCTCTCTGAGCCTCTTTCTTGTCTGTGAAGTGGCCATAAGAGGTCATGGAGAGGGGCTGTCAGGTGACATATGTCCATCAGTCTGACATAACAGGGTACTCTTGAGGATTGTACCGGTGTCAGTTAAGGACAGAGCAGTGCTACCCTTCATAGCCAGTGTCTGGGATGATGCTGATGGGGTCTTCGTGGCCCTGCGCTGGGGCATCTCCCTTTCTGGGCCTCAGTTTCCTTGTCTGTGAAACGAAGGCTAAAAACAGAGACTAAAGATGGCGATTTTCAAGGTCAAGGGCCAGCTGTGAATCCTGTGATTTCTCCCGGCTCCACTTACCCAGGTCTGGGGGATGCCCAGTCCTGCCTCTATGTATCTCTGTTCCCCGCCCCTCCTTTCTGCATCCTGGGATGTCCTGGGCCCTTTCACAGCTCTGAGCATCTCCTAAACCTCTCCCCAGGGCCTCGCTAACGAGGCGAAGTTCATTAAGAGCCAACTGTGAGCAGTTTGGCATTTTTCCTTAGCCAGTGGTTGGGTTCTGTGGACAGAGCAGGCAGCTGTGGTCCAGGCCCCCACTCCAGCCTCTGCCCACCCGGCCTCCCTCATGGCCTGCCTCCACACAGACAGAGCCAATGGGCAGGGTGACCAGGAAGGGTGGGCCTGGCCAGCTGATGAGGTGGGCAGGGGAGTTTCCACAAAGCATTGAGGAGCCACCCGCCTGGATATGGGGACTTCCCAGCCCCATAACCGCCTCCCTGGCACCAGAACCCTCCCCTGGCATGGTGTGCGTATGTGGGGGTCCCTGTGCTCTGAGGGGGAGGGCTTTGGAGGGTCTTTGGGGAGAGGGAAGGGAGGCTGGGAAAGTGTCCACATGTCCAGGATGGGAGGGACACTTAGGACAACTCAAGGGAAAGGGAGAACCACGCGGGTGGCTGAGGGCTTGGAGCTCCCAGGCCGACCCTCACAGGTTGGGGATCCTGGAGCCCCGCCCAGGGAAGGCCCAGCCTGCCTCCCTGCCTCCCTGCAGTTCTCCTGCTAGTCATTCCCCATCTTCCCACCAGGGGGCAGCATTGCCAACGTGGCCATCTCCCGGCACCAATTTAACATTTTGTCACAGGCTGTTTTCTGACCACGCCCTTCACACCTTTGGGGCTTTGGGACAAAGAGAGCTAGCATTCTCAGGCTGCCACCTCTCACCCAGGATGCATCCTGGCTCTCAATTCCCTGAGTTTAGTCCTTGCTGCCCATGAGATCTCTGCTCTTGTCACTAGTGTTCCATGTGGTTTAGAGTGACAAGAGCCTCATTCCATGTCACCTCCAGAGGCTTCAGAAAGGTGGGTGGGTCCAAGGATGCTGCTTAAGAAGGTCTTTTGCTGTCCTCTGCATTCGTGTGTGGACGAAGGGACAGGTTCAAGGCAGGGCCTCCTGATTGGCACCTGACAGGGCTGGGGGAGGGAAGCCCACAATGATCTCATTTAGGATGCTTCCCTGGACACAGACCAGGGCTCCCACCTACAGCCCACAGGCTGGGGGGTCTCTGGGGTGAAATGGTGGAAAACAGGCCATGAATAGACTTTGCCAGTATACTAGATAGATGAACGAGTGGATGGATGATGGATGATGGATGGATAGGTGAATGGGTGGATGGATGGATGAATAGGTAGATGGGTGGGTGGATGGATGGATGGATGGATGGATAGGTGGATGGGTGGGTGGGTGGATCGATGGATGGATAGGTGGGTGGGTGGATGGATGGATAGGTAGATGGGTGGATGGATGGATAGGTGGATGGGTGGATGGATGGATAGGTAGATGGATGGATGGATGGATGGATAGGTGGATGGGTGGGTGGGTGGATGGATGGATAGGTGGATGAGTGGATGGATGAATAGGTGGATGGGTGGATGGATGGATAGGTGGCTGGGTGGATGGATGGATAGGTAGATGGGTGGATGGATGGATAGGTGGATGGGTGGATGGATGGATGGAGTCAAGTCTTCATTCTCTTTTGAAATAATGGTGAAGATGGTGAGAAGTTGGGTTTATTTAAAAATATATATATTCAGTGTCCCTACATTGTAAGTGAAAGATGGTGCTTTGTGGATTTTTCCCATTTTGGGGAAAAGGTGAGAGGGTTTATAAAAGCCTGGGACCACAGCCTGGCAGACCCCTGGTCTGGAGTCTGGATGAGGGCTCTAGTCACAGGCTGGCTGAGTGACAGGCAGTGCCTGGGGCAAGCTGTGGGGAAGGTGTCCTGGCTGGGGCCCAAGGAGGACATGCTCCCTGCCTCCCTTCAGGGAAAGATACAGCCATGCTGGTGCGGTCATGCCTCCACCTCTGGGGCTGGCATCTGGTCCCCAGAGGAGGGTGCACTGAGGAATAGAACCTAAGTAGTGACCAAAATGTTAGGAAAAAAGCAGGGAGTGGCAGAGATCATACAGGAGCTCAGTCAGGTCCATGAGTCAGGATCATGGGAGTGAGCAGGAGGAAGAAGGAACCAGCCATGATGGTGGGAGCACTGACCACAGCGCCACCCTGCAGGGTGAAAGCTCACGAGACTGTCTCACCACTGTCACCAAACTCAGCTCAGAGCCCGTTCCACAGGAAAACCAGTGTCCCAGGGATGAGTTTGAGGAGAGAGACATTTTTTAGTGGAAGAATGGAGAAGTACGGGCTGTGCTCAAAGATCAGTTTCTCATCTTCAGGGGGCTTCGGGGGGTCAGTTCAGGATAGGAACAAAAGGGAGGAATAGTCATGTCTTTCCTTGGAACAGGGAAAGAGCTTCCAGGAACTTGGAGGCCACCTCGTTCACTCTTTCGTGGTTGGTGGCTCTGGTCCTGGAGGGTCTGTGTCCTTGGCCTGGAAAGGAGTGAGAGAGAGCAGGCAGGCTCATCTTGTGTTATAGGTTTGGACAAAACACTTCTAGGAGGGTCAACAAAGGAGTCAGACAACATGAAAGCAGGGAGGTCAAGCCTTTCATTCTGTCCCAGCCACATTCAGTCGTCTCCAGGCCTGAGGGAAGAGTCAGTGTTTTCAGAAAGAGTGGACTTCAGTCCCTGTAAAGTGAGCCCCATAACCCACACAGCAGAGGTACCGCAGGCTAGTGGGAGACTAATAATGTATAGCCCAGCTCTGTGACCTCAAAAATAAGTGATTTTTAAGTCAACTAAGAGGAAGGAAAGGTAGAGGATTTATTTTGTTTTTATCATAGTAGCACCACCTCTAAGTTTTAAGAAAGAAAACAAGAAGAGCCCTGTAAGAGGAGGCATTTACAGAAACTGGGGAGCTCCCTGCAGCCTTGGGATCTGACCAAGAGTGTGGCTACTGTCTGTTAAGGTTGCCTGGATCAGGTGGGAGGCTCAGGGGCCCAAGGGAGCAATTGTCTCCTGCTCCCAACACAGAGGGGTTGCCCCAGAGCAGAGGGAGATGTGCAGCTTGTGAGCACCCCTGTGGCCAGAGCAAAAGGAGGGAACTAGAGTGAGCAGAGTGTGCTGTGGGTGGGGCAGGGTTGGAACTCATGACCATGCCCCTGGCTAACCCTGCCAAGTGGATAGCACTGTGACCCCCCACCTTTGTTGGGGGAGAGCTTGGGGATGACAGAGGGAATGATGCATCCTTCCATCCTCCCACCCATCCATCCATCCATCCATTCATTCATCCATCCACACATCATAATCCATCCACACATCCACTCATTAGCTCATCCATCCATCCATGCATCCATCCACCTATCCATCCAGCCACCTACCCATCCATCCACTCATCCATTCATCCATCCACTCATCCATTCACCCATTAATCCGCTCATCCACCCATCCACCCACCCATCCATCCATCCACTCATCCACCCATCCACCCACCCATCCATCCATCCACTCATCCACCCATCCACCTACCCAGGACACAGTTAGGAAGCACCTACACAGGGAGGAAAGAGTCAGGAAAGGGAGGAAGGAGTCAGGAAAGCCTCCCTCTGCCCTCTCTTGCCTGCAGAGCCCTTCTAATCTCCTCACCCCAAACATGGCTGGAAACCTGCTGTGGTTGATGTGTCAGGGCCAAGCCTGAACTGGGCATATCTGGGGACCTGATGCCAACCTGTACCAGACAGGGGCTCCATGTCCCCAGCGCCTTCTAAAGGCAAGAGGGCAGAGGCAAAGACCTAGGCACAGTTTACCCTTGGGGCTCCCCCATGAGGATCTCAAGTCCATGCCTGTGCACTCGGGGGGACGAGGAAACACCTGAACAAGGGCAGTCTCCATCCCTCCCCCAGCTCCTCCATGCTTCATCTCAGACCTTCTGAGTTCTCAGGGCACAGATGGGGAAACTGAGCCCTGGAAAGAAAACGTGAGCTGCACGTGGCTTCTATAGCCCTGGGAACCCCCAGGACAGAGCTCTTTCCTCTGATCAGTCTCAGGCTTGGTGTCCTAGCTTGCAAAATACGAGGGGCACAGGCCGGGGGCTCTGTCTCAGCACCTGGGGGAGGGTGACAGGCACTCAGTGGGCGACTGAGCTATTTCCAAGCACTGATTTCACAGGGATGTGGTTGAGGTGGGTCTGTGTGGAGGCGGAAGCCACAGGGCGCTGGCTGAGCTGTGCGCATCCGTTTGGGTACGCTTTCATCACCTTCGAGTCCCCTGTGATCCGTGTGTCTGTGTTGGACAAGAGACAAGGTGCTGTTCTTGCAGTAGCATCTCAGTCCACACTCAGAGGTCTGTACCCTGACCACAGGGACAGCCTGCTGCTCGAGCCCTTCCATAGCAGAACTAGGGGGTGTACAGCTGCACAGAAGTGTTTTAGGGCAGTGTCTCCCTTAAAACCCAAAAATAAAAAAACAGGTCATTCAACAGGCACATGGATTAGAGTACATGTTCAATGATCCCTCCTCCCTGGAGCCTTCCACATGCCCATCTTCCACATTCACAGAGCAATGCTTGGCCATTCTCAAGACCAGGAGACCATGATGCTCATCACCAGGAAGTCAATAAGGAACATGAAGAGAGCAGCATGGATTGCAGAAGGTGGCACATCAAGGATCTTCAGCTCTGCTGCTAGAACACAAGAGCTTAACTTCAGTATTGACTTTTTGCCAACTACCAAGTACGATAGCAGTGTCAAGCCCAATATGCAGATATGCAAGTAGTAGGTGACACCCCGCACCCATTCACAAAAGTGGGCAACATCTGCATCAGAACAAGGAAGTATCTTACCCTTACTCATAAAAATCATCAGAAACAAAATAAAATGGATGCAAGACTTCTCATTTCACTATTAGGTAGCTGTTGGAATTCCCTATTAAATAATACCTCCTCCAAAATAAAAAGTATCTCAGACATGTGTCAACTATTCAATGGATGATATTTTAAAAACTATGGACTTTACTTAATATTTATGTATGCTATATCCCTGCCTAAGGCTCTATGAGAAAGGAGCACATAGAATTGGATCTTTGAAAATCTCACATTTGCTGATAAATATTACTGCTGATCTCAGGCATGGCGAAGTGAAAAGTGGGACTTTGGATATTCCAAGAATGCTATGTTGTGGGATTGGTGTCCCTGATTCATACATAGCATATGGTTTCTATGAAATCCAGTGAGGGAGCAGGAGTAACGAAGCTGATTGCACAGATGACCTCAGGGAATACTGACAGATAGGCCAAATGAAAAATATGTTCCAGCTAACCATTGGTATTTGGGCTTCTGATCCCAGTCCTGTTTTTAAAAAAGGTGCAGACAGGCAGTGTTCATTAAAAACTGTCTACCATGTAAAAGTGGGTAATTTAAATGGCATCTAGTTACACATCTGATAGAATGGTCTGGCAACATATGAATTTCATTCTAACAACAACAACAACAACAAAACATAGAAAATGAGACATAAAGATAAAACCTTGTCTTCACCAGGATGCCTAAAAATAGGTTTTATTTGGCTCATGCAAATAAATATCTTTCAATAGAATTTCTGATTTCCGAATGAATCCATTCAACTTCATACTGCACAGATCACAAGGTTTTCTTTACAGAATATTCTCTTCTTCTTCTTAAAGCCTCACATAGAAAATGTCTCACAGGACATAGGAGGGGAATGACCCAAAGGATGAGAGAATGGCTGGAACCGTTCTCAAATGTGCCCATGTAGCCTAAAGTTTGAAGGCATCTAATTGTACTCTAAAACAATTATGAACCTATTTGATCCATTATTAATAAATATCACCACTTTACCACTTGAACCAAATCACAGAAAATTGGAAACAGATGATCATTTGCTTTGATACCTTTACTTCTGTTTCATTACTCAGAGTCGATCAACTCTATACTTCAAGTGACACAGATTTGTTACAGAATGCCTAAGATCCTAAGGATCTATTTTAGCTCAGCCCATGGTATTGCTTCATTATTTTATTATTTTGTAAGTAATAAAATATAACTTCATGTTGGATGATATATTCAAGCCATGAATATATCATCCAACATTGTTCTTCCCAAAATATTAGCCCAATTTCTGCGCGTGCTCACTTACTGTTTAGGAATTTTACTAATTGTCTGAAGGTTCTAGAGGACCTGTTAGACTCCTAATGGACAAACCATACAACATACTCCAGAGAACGGACGAGTGCCATAAGAAGAAAATAAGGTCAGCCTACAGCAATGGGCAGCTGCCTGCCCTCGGCTGGGAGGAGCCCTGGCCATGGCACCAGGGCTGCTGGGCAGCAGAAGCCTCCACAGCCCTGCAGGGAGCCTGGAGCACAGCTCTGCCTAACCATGCTCAGCCCTGGACAGATGCACATGAGTTCCCATCACAGGCTCGAGTGTGACAGTCCCAGGTGCATGCCTGTCATGCCAGCCACCAGGGAGGCTGAGGCAAGAGGAACGTTTGAGGTCAGCCTTGGCAACTTAGACCCCGAGGCAAAGGGGAAATACTTTTACAGGGGTCTCTGAGGGTGTAGCTCAGGTAGGTCACTTGCCTCACAGGCTCAAGGCCCTGGGTTCAATCCCCAGAACCCACGTACACACAAAAAGTGAACTTGGAATATTGTTGAAAATGATGGATCAGGTACACACAAGGACTTCAATATGACCTCTCAGAGGAGCTCAATTTGAGATCAGACTGAACAAAAGACCATCTGGACCATTGACTCAGTGTCTGAAACCCTCTGTGAGCATGGGAAGCACTGCTGGCAAGACACCAGAGGGCCAAAGCACTTGTGCCCCCTGCAGGGGTGTCTCTTGTCTACCGCCAAAGACTGTTCCCCTCCTGGGGCAGCTGAGAGCAAGCTGGGCCTTGGAGCAAGGACTAGTGCTTTAGATATAGACTATGCAAGCAAGGGGCAATGTCTTTAATAAAACTAAAATTAAAAAGTCACATTGAAAAAATTTTAAAAAGAAGAAAATAAGGTCAAGTAGAGGAAGCCCATTTTCACAGGAAAAAATCCCCCAGTGAAAAGCATCAGAATAGATACCAAGAAAAATACCAACAAAAACAGTGTGCTCCCACTATGTATCTACTCAACATGCAAAAGTTAGAAAGCTAGATAATACAATCCTGGCCACAGGTAGAGCTATGCAGAAGAGCCACCTGGCAGTGCTTAGTCAAAGAAGTAAACATGCACACTTTGACCTAGAAATTCCACCTGTGTGTAAACCAGGCGGTGCTTAAGCAGTTTCACAAGGGGACATGCACAGGGAAATTTATCCACAGGTTCTTATAGAGTTGTCTGTGCTTACAGGGAGTTGATGGTTGTCAAGATGCCCACAGCTGCGAAAGTCAAAAGCTAAAAAAATAATAGATGCCAACCTGGATATATTAATAATCCCGTATCTATGATCACCTTCATAAGGTAGCTTCCCAACTTCTGTGTGGAAGTGTGTTTCTCCTTGGCCCTTACACTGTTGTGGAGACCACTAGGAGTTCAGCTTTGTGCAGGATCATCTGACCTGGACTTTTTGCAAGACCTGTACAGCCCTCACACATGCTCAGATGCTACAGGACTTTTCAGACCAGTCCAGACAACAGTAGGCATCCATTCATTGTCTGCACTCTACAGATTCCTAGATGCACGACATTCATTACCATCAAATGCAGAATTTTCATCAAAAACTAATATATATATATCATTCCAATCTGAATCAAGAAAATCGGAAATATCCCCAAATCCAAAGAGTGGATCCCCATTGTGATGCTACAAGTTGAAAATTCCACAGCTGACCTCATGGGATGGTTCACAGTCAAAAGACAGCTGCATGAAAAATATTACATGACCTTCCTGCTATGTGAAAAGTGGCATGTGAAGTACACATGCATGTCTTCCTCAGACATGGGTTCATTTGCAAGACACCTTGTGCAATTGAAAATACTCCAAAAGGGGAGAAATCAGAACCATGTCTCCAAAGTATTTCAGCAGAGACCAACTCCATCTGTCTATCTATCTCTCAGTGAGTGTGTGTGCTCTTGTGTGTGTTTGTGTGTCTTTGTTTGTGTTTGTACCATCATAGCTGATACTTCATTGCCCCCATTGGAAAACTGACTCAGATAATGCCATCTGCCAAACTCCTAAAAACCAAAGTTCTTGCTGATAGAATGAAACATTCCTTCCTGTTGGTTTGGATGTGTCCTTTAGGAATCACTGCTACATTTAGTATACTCAAATCATCACAGTAGATCAGGTAACAAAAACATATATATTTTAAAATAATAATATATTAATGGAAACAACAAATACAGGATAGAGTAACAACTGTGTTACTAAACAAGGTCAAGGACAATGGCAAACTATAGATTCAAACTTTGAAGAAAATAGTAATCAATGTAAATATTCCTGGGCTGCCTCAGCCCCGCCCAGGCACACAGCAGCAGAATGGTTTTGCAAGCATCCTCAGGAGGGCTGGAGCCTTCTTTCCAGGACGAGAGGGAGGTTGAGGCTGGATCCACCCATCATTCTTTTGGGAGAGGCTCCTTTTCCTCAGCACAAAGTTGGATTTTTTGTGAGGATTCTTGGCATAAAATACGTTGGCCTCTGCTGGAATCCTCAGCTCTGGGGAGAGAGGGGTGTACAAAAAGAAGGTGGCACTCAGGAGGTGCTCCCTAGGACACGCCAACATCTGAGAGCCTGTGCCAGAAAAGGCCAGAGCCACACACCTGAGAGCTCTCCAATTCAGCACCAATACCAACAAAGACAGCCTCCACAGTCCTCCCTGAGGAAGAACTAGGCAGAGCACTTCAACAGACCTAATGTCTGTTCCTACCAAAGGCTTTGGACTCCAGAACATCTCAGGTCCTCTTGCATCTGCCAAAGCACACCACTAGGGTTTGCATCTGAAATCTCCCACAAAAGGCTCCTGTGCCGAAGATTCAGTCCCCACATGAGCCATCTTCATAGGTGGGTTTGGAGGGAAGCATTGGATGGTGAGTGCTCTGATGTCAACATGAAATTCTCATTCAAGATGAATACACTACTGGGGGGTGGGAGGGACTGGAAGAAAGGTTGAGCATGGTTGGAGGAAGACCTAAACAGGGTTGTGCCCTGGGCAACAGTACCTTGTTCCTGTTGGCTCCACTGAATCCTCATTCTCCAAGTAGAGGTCCTCCCTCTCCATCTTTCTCTCTCTCCCTCTCTGCCAGCCTCGTTCTCTCTCTCCCAGTCTATGCCTTTGTGGCAAGGGCTGAGGAGCTCTCCCTCCACTGCCACACACTAGAGCTTTATGGACAGCCTCAGTGCACAACCAAAGAGAAAGCTATGAAACCCAGAGAAAAGGCCTAGGATTCCTCCTCTGAGTTATTTTCCTCAAGTATGGCCACAGTGAGGACAGGCTGACCAGCACGGATACCACGTTAGAGCCATGCTTCTGCGTTGGTGGAGCCCGCCTCCATGTGAACCAGGCTTCTGAGAATGGAGGCCACATTCCAAATACTGCCCTACTGAGAACAATGGTTCCAAAGACCAGCAAAGGGACTGCTTCCCTCCAACATGGTGTATGGCCCAGTGGTGCCATGACCCCGAGTGGGGGAATACAACAGCCGCTTCTCCTTCCTCTGAACATGTGTTTCCTGTCGCCCTCCTCTAACCTAGAGCCTGTTCTCCATCCCTTCTGGGTTGGATGTGGAGATCTCTGCTATGAATTTCTTAGGCTACCAAGGCCCCAGGCAGACTTCCTCTTCCATAGACTCTACTAACCTAACAGTAGGTTAAGATAGGAGACAAGTGATCCTAGAACTCATAGGGATGGTGGTCTTCAGGGTACATAGGCTGGGATAATGGCTGCTGTGGTGTTTGGCTCACAAAAACCAACCAACCAACCAACCAACAAAAAAGCGCTGGCATTATTATCAGATGAGCTCTGTGGCTAAGTGCTCAGGAAGCCCTCATCTGACTTTAGTTAGGGATCACAACCTGGCTATTGTGATCACTCCTTGCCTAGTGGACTCAGGTGCGTAAGACCATGGAATTTATGCAAAAACAGATGATTCAGGCTGTCTCCCAGGCTGTGTTTTCTTCCCAATTTCATCCTGTTACTGCTTGCTAGAATCCTGGCAATGCTCTGCCCAGGCAGTGGTTTTTTGGTCACACAGAAGGCTTTCAATAGTACTGCTTCAGTCCACAAAATGCCAGTTCCCTCTTTAGCCCATGCATTCCCATGTTCCTTTGAAACCACTCCTATCCCAGACCATGAAAACATACTGCTCCTGGAGAGAGGCTTTCCTCCTCACTCCTCAAAGATGTCAGCTTTGGATGCCTGTTCATGTCCAGGGGAGGGCACCTGGTGGGGAGCCGCAATATCCACTGGGGTATACTATTGGACCTCAAGACCTTCCACCAGCAGAAGTGCAGTTGGCTTTGTGCACGAACACAACACACCTGTTGGAGTGTTCTTGGGGGTCAGAGACTACTCTTTGTTGCTAAGAGTTGACCTGAGTCCACATCCTGACCCTTGCTCTCTGCTATCTGATTGTCTCACTTACTCTGACGGCGAGAGATGATTTGGCCCAGCTCATAATCCTCTGGATTCTCCTCAGTAAGGAAGTGTAGGTCGAGGGCGCTGCGGATGACAACAGGAGCCCTATCCTGGCAGGTCACCTGGAGCAGCATGGGAGACAGGCCTTCAGGAAATGGGCCTTGAAGTGACTACTCAAGGACAGTGGGCAGGGGCATTCTGGAGGCACCTCCGCTCTAAATACAAGTGCAACACCCATGACCCTACTACCTGAGGCTGACCTCCTGCTCATCGTGTGGGCTCTTCCCACAGGCTACTAGCCCAATCCTTGTACATAGGACTTCCTGGGCCTGCCATTGCTCTTTGTGGAGCTGCACTCCTCTCGGAGTGAAAGGACCCCACTACCTGCATACAGATGCAATCTCATCCCACAAGTTGGGAGGAATGGGACAATAGCCTCCAAGATCCCAGGTATGCCCGAGGATGCAGGCGGCATTGGGAATGGCCTAGGCACAAAACCTAGAGGCTTTGGTCTGGATTGCCAGGGCCAAAAACAGACCCAGGAACATGACCACACACAGGAGTGCTGAAAGATAGCCACGAGAGCTCCTGGCCTCCAGAGGCTCAGTGCTGGCTGGGATGTAGGAGGGCACCTCATCCGGCAAGGGTGGTCATTGGGTTACCTGGACATTTAGTGTGCTTGCTCCACATCCATATCGACTCTGCAGAGAGACTCTCTCAGCTCCTTGTTCAAGGAACACGGAGAACCTCACACTGCTGTCCTCCTCCATAGACGTCAGCATCCCATACAAGGGAACCTGCAACCTAGTTCCTGTCCTATTCTCATCTGTCACCCATACCTGTCCCTGCCCTTCTGGACTGCATGCTGCCACCTGACACACAGACTCCCTCAGACATGGCAGTGGACAAGCTGCTGCACTCGCTCATCTCAGCTCCAGCCCTTCACACTGACCTCTCCCTTCTTGATTCCCATCTATCCTCCTGATCATCCAGAAGCTCCAAATTCAAGAGGGCATGAGTAGTCCATGGTATTGGACCAGCGTCTGCTCCCCACCCAGGTGTAAGCACCACGGGACACCTCTGCTCCCAGGCTTACCAGAACACTCTTGGCCATCTCTGGACTTT